>NC_045962.1:82187099-82335800 GCF_010909765.2 Amblyraja radiata | reverse complement strand
GAGGCCCAGAGCGATTGAGGACCAATGATCCTATTGCGAGCTATCAGCTCTTGCTGAGGACGCAGAAGAAGCGGAAGACCCGGCCGATCGTGGCTTCAGCGAGGGGAAGTCATCCACCAGCGTTACAGGACGATCGGGTCGGGGAGATGGGATGAAGGAGGTCGTCCCATGTGATGGGGTGGAGAGGAGAGGGGGGAGATAGGAGGGAGGTAGGCGAGGGGAGGAGGTGAGAAGAGGAGGGGGGGGGAGCCGGAGGGGAGCGGCCGAAGTGAGTGGGCTACACAAAAAAAGCGGAGAGAGAGAGAAAAGTGGCCTGACTCTCTGGAAACCCGCAGCTGGAAGTGAGTGGGCGGGGAGGGGCATGGCTTCACCAGCTCTGCTGGCCGCAAGGAGAAACCCTCAGCGAGTGAGCGCAGTGACCTCGGGATCTTTCTCATTCTTTCTGCGCCTTTTGAAGAACGGGGGGGGGTGGGGGGGTAACGTAACTCGTGGAAAACTGCGCCAAGCACGTTGACAGCAGCTGCATTAATCCAGGCGCCGGGGGGAGGCGGGGCCACGAGCGAGGTGGGCCATGAGCAAAGGCATTGAGAGGTCAGCAGCTGGGCATCCGTTATATATTTTAAATGTCAGTTTGGTGATAGATTTTAGTAAATAACTCGTGAAATAGTTAACCAAATTTACAGAAGAGTGGATTTTGAAATCATAAGGTAAATTTCTAACAGGATATGTAAAAATTTCCCGTTATGTAACATCAGCAGCTGGTCAGATTTTTAAAAAAAAGGTCAACAACTTTAATAAAATTTGGGGGGAAATAATTGACCAAATTTACAGAGGAGTGGATTTCTAAAATCACAAGGAAAATCTCTACTGAAATATGTAAAAAATATCCCCGTTTCAGCATCTGGTTTTTGAGATGCGTTTAAAGGCAAAATGACCCACACACACACACACACACACACACACACACACACACAGTTTTAAATTATACTAGACCCAAGTGCAGACCCGTGGGGTCTGTTTCCGCAACGGCGTTTGCGGGGGGGGGGGGGGGGGGGGTGAGAAGGGGGAGGGAGGGGAGAGGAGGAGGAGGAACGGGATAGATTTTGGAGGGAAAGGAGAGCGGGGTAGGGGGTGAGAGATGGGGAGAGAGATGGGGGGGAGGGGGGGATGGGGAAGGGGGGGAGGAGGGAGAGGCGAGGGGGGGGGGGGGGATAGGGAGGGGAAAGAGTGGGGAGGAGTGGGGAGGGGAGGGGGGTGAGAAGTGGAAGAGTGGGGAGGGAGGTGGAGGGGGAGAGGGTTTCGGGGAGAGAGGAGATGGGGGGAGGGGGGTGGGGGGGGGAGGTGGGAGGGGAGGGGTTTGGGTAGGGGTAGAGAGGGGGGGGGGAGGGGAGGAGAGGGATTGGAGAGGGAGAGGGGGGGGGAGAGGGAGAGGGGGAGGAGAGAAGTGGTAGCAGTGGGGAGGGAGGGAGGGGATAGAGGGGGAAGCGGCTGGGGAGGAAGAGAGACGGGGTAGTGGTGGAAGAGGGACAGAGGGGTAGGGGAAGGGGTGGGGGAGAGAGGGGAAGGGAGGGGAAGAGAGAGGGGGGGGGGTGGGAGAGGCGTGGGGTAAGGGATGAGAGAAGCGGAAGAGTGGGGAGGGAGGGTAGGGGGAGTGGTGAAAGAGGGACAGAGGGGTAGGGGGAAGGGGGTGGAGGTAGAGAGGGAAGGGGGGCTGGGGGGGGAGAGAGGGATGGGTGGCAGAGGGGGTGAGGGGGGTGAGGAGAGGAAACATAGAAGCATAGAAATTAAGTGCAGGAGTAGGCCATTTGGCCCTTCGAGCCTGCACTTCCATTCAATATGATCATGGCTGATCATCCAACTCCGTATCCTGTACCTGCTTCTCTCCATACCCCCGATCCCTTTATCACAAGGGCCACATCTAACTCCCTCTTAAATATAGCCAATGAACTGGCCTCAACTACCCTCCTGCGGCAGAGAGTTCCAGAGACTCACCACTATCTGTGTGAAAATTTTTTTCCTCATCTCAGTACTAAAGGATTTCCCCTTATCTTTAAACTGTGGAGCCGCTTGTCCTGGACTCCCCAACATCGGGAACAATCTTCCTGCATCAGACAAATGCAATCCAGGACTTTTCTCTTCACAGCAAAGTCAGAATGACGGTTAGTGAAGAATTCGAACAATCGCGGTGCGTTCAAATGCTGCGCGCCGCCTCCTGCACCAAAAGGGGGGGGGGGGGGGGGGGAGCGTGTGTCGTCACACACAAAGATCTTATAGCGGAGCTCTCCGCTACAAGATCTTTGTGAACACACTATGCTCGCGCCTCCACAAACAGGATGAGCGTCTTCTTGAATGGAGATGCGCGTGGCCGCCTCACAAACAGTCACACACACTGTTGACCTGCCCCCGCAAAAATATTTTGTGTGGAAGGGGAGAGGAGGGGTGGAGAGGGAGAGGGAGGTGAGGAGAGGATGGGGGAGAGAGGTGACAGGGGGGGGGGGGGGTGGAGGGGTTTGAACGGGCGTGCATGAGAAGAGAGAAGGTCAGAGAGAGAGAGAGAGAGGCTGGTACAACAACAAAAAACCTGGATAAACTCAGCGGGTGCAGCAGCATCTATGGTCCGATGGAAAAGGGCAAGTTTTGGACGAAACCCCTTCTTCCGGGTTTCGCTCCTAGATGCTGCGCACCCGCGAGTTTATCCAGCTTTTTTTATGTCTAACCTTCGATTTCCAGCATCTGTAGTTCCTTCTTAAGACAGAGACTGTGCACGGTAAGGGAATGAGGTGGTAGAGGGGGAAAGCAGTGTGGAGGGAGGGGGGAGAGTGGGATTTGAGGGGGAGAGAGGGGTGGGGGGAGCAGAGAGGAAGGAAAGAGTGTGGGGGGGGGGAGGGGGAGACTAAGCTATAACAGTAATAAACATTGTCACTAGCCAGCGTGTGTAGAGTATCCCTGCTGATTTGCTGGAACACAAAGAAGGACCCCATGAATCAAGAACTCACTTCAGCAGGGACTTTGCTTTCTTGCACTTTAATCGACCTCGCAGCACTTTCTTCAGCTTTTTTTATGCTTTTCCCACTAAATACAATGAACCTGCTGCAAGTTTCCACGACATTTATTCCACAGATCAACACATCGGAATCTCCAGTAAAACAGGCATCTGTGAAGCTCCCTCAGCCATTTTGTGTGCTAGCCTGAAACAAAGCGCGTGATTGGCCAACTGGCAGATAACTCAATGTTAAACGTGCTTTGGTACACAAAATTGCTGGAGAAACTCAGCGGGTGCAGCAGCATCTATGGAGCGAAGGAAATAGGCGACGTTTCGGGCCGAAACCCTTCTTCAGACTTTGTTTGACTAAAAAATTGCCGACATTTTTTCCCCGTGTTTCTGAGTTTCAGTGGTGATTGTTTAAATATTTTTACACAATTTGTGAAAATTTCATGTAGTTTGGTAACTTGGGTAACGAAACTGCAGAATAAGCTCATCGGCCCACAGCCTATTATCTGTACTCCCTCTATGTCAACAATGTCTTTGAGCATTGGGCATTGTGACATCACACGATGGAACGTCCACCAGGGGCTGGGGCTCCTGCAAAGGCATATGTAAATGGATCCATTCCGATTTGACATATGTGAGCATCGGGTATTGTGACAATCACACCGATGGAACGTTCACCAGGGGCTGGGGCTGGTGCTGTTTCTATGGGTGTGAAGCCAGTTTATTTTTGAAATAGTGTTGGGGGGGGTGGGGTGGGATGGATTTGATTAAAAACGTGCACTTAAACACGATGAAATGTAATGAGGAGCGGATACCTTGAAAGAAAAGTGAAATCTCTACCGAAATGGAAAAGATGTCGGCGATTCTGCTTTCCCCCTTAACCTTAAACTTTGACCCCTTGTTCTGGTCTTCCCCAACATCCGGAACAATTTTTCTGCATCTAGCCTGTCCAACCCCTTAAGAATTGTATACGTTTCTATAAGATACCCCCCTCAATCTTCTAAAATCTAGCGAGTACAAGTCGAGTCTATCCAGTCTTTCTTCATATGAAAATCCTGACATTCCAGTAATCAGTCTGGTGAACCTTCTCTGTAATGTCACTATGGCAACGATGTATTTGAACATTGGGCATTGTGACATCACACAATGGAACGTTCACCAGGGGCTGGGGCTGATTCCGTGGGTGAGAAGCCAGTTCATTTTTGAAATATTGGGTGGGGGGGGGGAAGGATTTGATTTAAAACGTGTACTTAAACACGACGAAATGTAATGAGGAGCGGATACTTAGAAAGAAAAGTGAAATCTCTATCGAAATGGAAAAAGAAGTCGGCGATTCTGCGTCCGGTTTCGGAGTTGCAGGGAATCAAAGGAAGAAATGCAGCCGGAAGCCGTACATGTAAATGGATCCATTCCGATTGGACGTCTGCGAGCGTAGGGCATTGCGATTGGACGTCTGCGAGCATTGGGCATTGTGACATCACACGATGGGAACGAATCGAAAGGCAGTGGGTCTGTTTCCACGCTGTATGACTCTATGACTTGACTTATAGGCAATAGGTGCAGGAATAGGCTATTCGGCCCTTCGAGCTAGTTCCGCCATTCAATGTGATCATGGTTGATCATCCACAATCAGTATTATACTCGCTGTATAGTCAGCCACTCAGCTCCCAGGTGCTGCTGTCATACCAGTGTCATTTTGCACCTCGGTCTCTGAAGCTATAAGGCGGCACCGCTGCGTCACTTTGCCACCCGCGCCTCTGGCTTTACATTTCTCTCCACTTCTCTCCATATCTGACACCCTTTTGTCTTCTTTTCATCTCATGCCTTCATCCACCCACCTGCTGATCATCCACCCACCTCAACTGTATCCACCTATCACTCGCCAAGCGTTGTCACATGACCACTTCTTTTCAAGCTTTCTCCCCCTCCCCCTTGTGACAGTCAGTCTGAAGAAGGGTCCCATCCCGAAACATCGCCTGTTTATTTCCCTCCACAGTTGCTGCCCGACCCGCTGAGTTCCTCCAGCACTTTTTGTGTTTTGCTCGAGAATCCGGCACCTGTCTCCCACTTTACAACATGTTGAATGTACAGGCATTTTGGACGGACCGTAAAAGGGGGATTGACCCGGAATAAAGGAAGGCCGTGGACTGAAGGTGACGTTTGTTACACGGAAGGAGACCATTCGGCCCGTTGAGACCATGCTAGCTATTATTGAGCTGAAGTCACCCTCCAGTTCTTGGTCAACCAGTGTCAGAGCGTGCAACCCTTCAAGTGCAAGCATTAGAAATTCTTCCTCTCCGCAGCATTTCAGACAGAACGTTCCACAATCCCATCGTATTCTGGGGAAAAAGGTCTGTCAATAGACTATAGACAATAGGTGCAGGAGGAGGACATTCGGCCCTTCGAGCCAGCACCACCATTCACTGTGATCATGGCCGATCATCCACAATCAGTACCCCATTCCTGCCTTCTCCCCATATCCCCTGACTCCGCTTTCTTGAAGAACTCTGTCTAACTCTTTCATTTTGCTTCCCCGATTGACAGTAAAACTAAATCTCTCCTGTACGGTGAATTAACTCTCTGCGAAGGAAAATAGGGCCATGGTAATCCATCCAAGCAAGTCTCTATCATGTGTGCCACCATTACACGTCCCCTCATCCTCCTTGGCTCCAATAAAATCCATGGCGAAAATCTGTTGTCCTGGCAACGAACTCCTTTCCTGTGGAATCATGTGCTTCCTGTCATGTGATGACTAGGCTCTGAGCGGTTTAAACTTATTCTGTTAAAATTCCCCCCCCCCCATTATCAATATCCCCTCGCCACCACCTTCTCCCACCCAAACCCCCCCCCACACCGTCCCACCAACCCTAACCTCAGCTACTTCATTTTAAATAAGAATCGTCTTGGCATCACGCTGAACCCGATCATTGGAGAAGACCTCATCTCAAGAGCGGGATGGACAATGGGACGGACTCGTGAATGGCGCTGGGGGCAGGGTGATGGTTGGCGTCAACCCCCCCGGTCTACCTGCTGGTCTGCTTGTAAACTGCGTCGAGGGGTTCGTCTGCGTACGGTAGTGATAGAGCGATCTCCTCCTCTGCATCCTTGGCCGGCTTGGCCAACTCTCCGGAGTCCACGTAGGTGTAGTGGTAAGCCATGATGGAGAATATGATGCAGACAGCAACCAGGAGACAGGCAAAGAGCACAAACTCTTCCCACTGTGGGTGGAAAAAGGGACATCGTCAAGGAAAGAGCGTTCACGTCGCGGCCCTGTTTCCACCAATCTTTCCACCACCTCGCACAAGAAGCACAAGAAGCGACAAGACAGACACCATTGTATGCAGATGCCGAGAGGTGTGTTCAGCTCTGGCTGAACAACTTCTAATCCTGTGTGTGGACTCGATAAGAAGAAGAGAAGATCGGCGCCGATGGAATTGTACACGATGCAGGAGAAACATTCAGCACCTCCCCACTCTGTTATCCGTCAGGTTTTCAGGCTGAAGTACGAGTTCATTCCAAGAGCTCTCCTGAGTTTTAAATAAATCAAACTCATGGTAAGCACGGAGAATGAACGTAGCGGGTACGTCGGAGCTCGGGGACGTCTCTTAGCGCTAACAGCAGGTACCCGGGAAGACTCGCTAACGGAAGGTAAACACGGGAAGACTCGTGAAGATTTTTCAACATGATGAGCCCCGAGTACCGATGGGTGGCCATTACCGTAAATCTCCGAGTTCGAATCAGGGCAAACTCGGGAGAACTCTTGGAATGAACTCGTACCGTGGGACAGGGGGTTAAGACTTCAGAGATACAGTGCAGAAACAGGCCCTTCGGCCCATCAAGTCCGTGCCGAGCAATGATCACCCTCACACTATCCTACACACCAGGGACAATTAACAATCTTTCAGAAACCAATTAACCTACAAACCCGCACGTTCTTGGAGTGTGGGAGTAAGCCGGAGCACCCGGAGAAAACCACACGCGGTCACAGGGAGAACGCACAAACTCCGTCCTAATAGGAAACCGAGAGGTAACATTTTTACACAAAGGGGTGGTGGAACGAGCTGCCGGAGGAGGTAGCGGTGTATAAGATCATGAGAGGAATAGATCATGAGAGGAATAGATCGGGTAGGTGGGCCAAACGCAGGCAGGCTGGTGGGACTAGTGTAGATGGGGCATGTTGGTCAGTGTGGGCAAGTTGGGCTGAAGGGTCTGTTTCCACGCTGTATTGAATGGAATTTGAATGGAATTTATTTGCCACACAACCAGGGTCGGTGGAAACTGGGTTGTCAGCAGCGGTACAATAATAAAGAACACACAACCACAATAAAAATGTAACACAAACATCCACCACAGCATTAATCACTATGAATCTATGATGATGATTCCACAAACTTACACACACAAATACACACCGTAGAAAATAGACACAAGGAATTCCAGATGCTGGTTTACAAAAAAATGGCATAGAGCCCTGAAGTAACCGCACATCAGACAGCATCTCTGGAGGCCATGGATGGGTAATATCTCATGTAGGGACATACACACACACATAGACACACAGGCACACACACTCCTACACACAGACACATACACATGTACACACACACACACACATAGACACATAGACACGCATGCACACAGACATACAGAGACAAACACTCCTACACACACAGACACATACACATGTACACACACACACGCAGACACATACACACACATAGACATACACAGAGACATACAAACACTCCTACACACACACACAGGCACACACACACTCCTACACACACAGACACATACACATGTACACACACACACGCAGACACATACACACACATAGACACACACATAGACATACACAGAGACATACAAACACTCCTACACACACACACAGGCACACACACACTCCTACACACACAGACACATACACATGTACACACACACACGCAGACACATACACATGTACACACACACACGCAGACACATACACATGTACACACACACACACACACACACACACACAGACAGGTACACATAGACACACAACTCCCTGGTACACATGCTGATCTGCTTGTAAACTGCGTTGACAACCTGTGCGGACCAACTGGCTGGAGTTTTAACGGACATTTTCAACCTCTCACTTCTGAGGTCTGAGGTTCCCACCTGCTTTAAAAGGGCACTAATAATACCGGTGCCCAAGTAGAGCAAAGTGACGTGCCTCAATGACTATCGACCAGTGGCACTAACGTCTGTGGTGATGAAGTGCTTTGAGAGGCTGATCATGGAGCAAATCAACTCCTACCTCAACAAAAACCTGGGCCCACTGCAGTTCGCATACCGCCACAACAGATCAACGGTGGATGCGATCTCGCTTGCCCTCCACTCCGCACTGGACCACTTGGCAACAAAAACTCATATGTCAGGCTGTTATTCATTGACTACAGCTCGGCGTTTAATACCATCATCCCCTCCAAGCTGGTTACGCGACCCATCATCCTCATCTTTGGACACCCTGTGCGTAGGGGAGAGGGTAGGGCTGAAGATGTGCTGGTTGGGTTGCTCCTGGGCCTGGCCAAGCTGGCCATCCGCGAGTCACGGCGCCAGATGGTGGAGGGCTCTACCCGAGCCGGCTGCCTGCCCCTTTTCCGGGGATACGTCCATGCCCGGGTGCGGATGGAAAGGGAATACGCCCTGTCTACGGGCACCCTGAGGGAGTTCCGCGACCGCTGGGCACCGAGGGAGGTTGAATGTATCCTTGACAAGGATTGTAATATAGTTGTTTAGCAGTTGATTAGCATAATTGTTGATCTTGCATTATGGTGGTGTTTTGTTTTATTGTATTGTAAATACAATTTTAATATTTGAATAAATATTTTTGATTAAAAAAAAAAAAAAAAAAAAAAAAAGCTGGTTACGCGAGGAGGTGTGGTGATTAGGAGCTCTCGTCCGGACAAAAGAACTAGTGTGTTTTACATCTTTATGGAATTCGGAGGAGATACAGCGGTACCTTAAACATCTTTTTGTATCGCTGCAACGCTGCAGAGACTTGTTTTAAAGTCTTTCTGCTTGTTTTGGGACTGCGAGCAGTCTTATCAACTGACTGCGTAGCTCCCACTACGGTGGCTGGCAACCTGCCAGGAAACTGTTTTGTGTACCAAAAGAGGGGAGAAAATTCTTCTGGACTTGTACAACTGCGTCCAGAACAACCCCCTTACTGACGCGTTGAGGCTGTCCGGCCCGGTCTGGTTTTCGGGGGGTGTGGGAGGTTTTTCTGCACCTCCACCATCTCGACCTTCTTTTGCGGCCTTGGAGTTTGGAGCTGACGACGAAGCCTCCTTTCTCTCGGCAAGAACGAGAGATAGGAGGCTTCCAACAACAAGACTGCAGGCAAGTCCCCTTTTGTTGCTGTAGGAGCGGCGAAGAACAGCTGGTATTGCCTGCGAAGGTCAGCAGCTCGCCAGGGAATGCAGGAGAGCCAAGAGTTTTCCAGCGAAGAGGTGGTGACGCAGCAGTTTTCCGGGGGAGCTGCCATTATCAGCGTTTGAGGCGACACCAATTTGCCTCCCTCTCTCGAACTTCCATTCGTTTTTTTTTTTGTCTTTGGACTTGGCCTCGTGCCATTTGGACTGTCTGTGTCTGTTTCAGTGATATGTTTTAAAATTGTAGCACCTGATACTATGCTGGGTCAGTGTTCTGGGGGAGCGGGGCCCTCCAGGAGCTATTCAAAGGCGGCTGCTTCAGCTGCTTCGGCTACTGCTCTGGAGGCCCGGTTCCCCATGAAGAACCTGCCGTTTGAGCATGGGATAAGGTGCTACTTGCCCCCCCCAGATCAACCTGGAGGACTGCTCGGCTGACGTTGCCGTGGCGGCCAAGCCCGCATGTGTCCTGTATGTGGGCAAAATGTTTGGGAAGGCCGTGCTCTTCCTTGAGTCTGTTGAGGGGGTGAATGCGGCCGTGAGTAAAGGGGTCACAGTGGGGGGAATGTTTTTGCAGGTTGAGCTCTTGGTGACCACTGCGCAGCGGGTGGTCCTGTCCAATGTCCCACCCTGCATCACAAATGAGGCCCTCCTTCCCCACCTTCACACCCTGGGGAAGGTACTCACGGACATCATCCCGATATCCCAGGGGTTCCGCAGGAAGGAGCTGCGGCACGTTCTTTCCCTCCGGCGCCAGCTGTCAATAATGCTGGACCAGGAGGAGGTAGTTGACGGGCGCTTCTGTGTCCAGCAGGATGGGCGTGACTTTACCATCTTCTGGACATCGGAGCGCCCAAGGTGCCATGCCTGTAAGGAAGTGGGGCATATTCGGAGGAATTGCCCCAAATCCCGGGCGGAGGCCTCCGCCTCCAGTGCCACTAACCCCCCTCTCCCCCCTGCTACCACCCCCCATGTAGTTGAGGCAGCGAACCCTGGGGTTGCGCAGAGCATGGGTGGGGGTGGGGAGGTTCAAAAGAAGGGGGGCAAGGTGGCAAAGAAGGTGAAGCACCTGGGGAACAAAAACCCCAAGGACAAGAGCAATCCACCCATCCCTTCACCTCCCATTAGGGAGTCCGCAAGCCCCATAATCCAGCCGGGGGCAGTGGGGATCGGGCGGGAGGAGGGGGAGCCACAGAAAAAGGCTGTTAAGGCGACACCAGAGTCTGTGAGCTCCTCCCCTGTGAAGAAAAGGAGGAGGCATCTCTCTGGGGAGGAGCAGAAGGGGGACGAATGGGAATCCTCCAGGGTGGAGGGGAGTACTGTGGTGGAGGAAGACTCCCACCCTCTGGTTCAGGCCCCGGTCCCATGTTCTGGAGGGGATTCTGGGGAGGGTGGTGATGGGGACCACTCCGGTGCTATGGAGCAGGGGGAGATTCCTGTTGGGGAGGGACTCCCGCATCAGGCACCTGAGGAAGCCCAGAAGCAACCCACCCAGGACGAGGCGCAGAGCACACCTCTGGAGTTAGAGACTGTAGATGGAGAGGGGGTTGGGGAACCCAGCCCTTCTCTGCCTCAGGACCTGGCTCCAGAGGGACTCCCTGACTCTGATGCACCAGAGTCCTCTCTGGGCCCAACTGGGGGAGGGATAGTCACCCCCACTGCCGATGGTCTTGAATCCCCGGGTACATCTGGGGAAGGCCCCTCTACCACTGATCCCAGTGTTGGGGCTGAGGTGGAGGAGAGACCAGCGGGTGGGGCAGAGGCAACCGCTGCACAGGGTGAGGCGGGTGTTTTAAGCACAGAAGGTGTGTCCGGAGTTGGGGATGGTGACTCCATCTGCAGTGAGCAGGTGGAAGGGGACTCCTCGGGCAATGAGTCAATGGATGTTCTCGCTCCCCCTGACGCCACTCCACTCATTCCAGTGGAGGAGATCCGCGAGTTCATCACGGCCACCGAAGGAGCCCAACATCGGCCCAGACTGGCCTCCCTTCGGTCGCTGAACATAAAAGGGCTCACTAGCTCGCTAAAACTCATCCTCAAAAAGAGGGTGAGGGGCAAGGGGTCAAAGGGGGTGAAGGGGAACGACCGGCGTCAGCTCAGGTCCTTTTTGGATGACCTGGAGAAGGACGCCAAGGCCGAGAGCAGCGTCGTTCCTGCTGAGGGTAGAGGGAGCCGTAGAGCGTCCCTTGTAGCCAAGAACCGGAAGGTAAAACCTACCGCCAATCCACCTAGGGTCCGGAGGGGGAGGAGCAGCTCTGCTGTCAGCGACCGGGGGACTGGTGAGGGGATCTAGTGTACTCCTGACATGGCGATCACCATAGCCAGTTACAACATAAATGGCAGCAGGAGGCCTCTCCGCAGGTTTAACCATCTCTCAACCCTGAGGGATGGGAAATACGCGGTGAGCTTCCTGCAGGAAACCCACACCACCCCAGGAGACAAGTCCACTTGGCTCCTGGAGTGGGGTGGCGAGGTCTTCATGAGGCACCGCAGCTCCATTTCCAGTGGGGTGGCCATTTTGTTGGCCCCGAATTTCCGGCCTGAGATCCTAAAGGTCCAGGAACTGGTGCCAGGCCGCTTGCTTCACTTGGCCGTGCGCCTGGATGGCGTGCCGTTGCATTTTGTCAACGTGTACGCCCCCAAGCTTGCCATGTTGCAGACGCGCCTGTTCCGGGAGGTGTCTACGCTGCTGAGCTCCATCGACCCTGGTGACTGCGTGATCCTCGGGGGGGATTTCAACTGTACCCTCGAGGAAGGAGACCGTTTCGGTCTCCAGCGTGGTCAGGAGTCGGTGAAGAAGTTGAAGGAGCTCGTGGGCTCCTTTGACTTGGTAGACACTTGGAGGAACCTCCACCCCGACTCTAGGGCCTTCTCCAGGAGGTCAGAGGGGGGTGGGTCTCGCATCGACCGCCTGTACATTTCTAGGGCGTACGTCTCCCGCGTCTCGGCGACCTCCATGCTGCCGGTGCCGTGCTCGGACCACCACCTGGTGTGGGCGGAGTTTAGCCCCCGCTGCGCACGAGGGGAGGGTCCGCGTACTGGCATTTTAACAACCGGCTGCTGGAGGATCGCCGCTTCCGGGACTCGTTTGCGAGGTTCTGGAATACCTGGAAGAGGAAGCGGGGAGGATTTCACTCCCTGCGGCTATGGTGGGATGTGGGCAAGGCCCACATCCGGAGTTTCTGTCAGGAGTACACTAGAGGGTCGACCAAGAGACGCGATTCCTAGATCAGACAGCTCGGGAGCGAGCTA
This sequence comes from Amblyraja radiata, assembly GCF_010909765.2. Taxonomy (NCBI): domain Eukaryota; kingdom Metazoa; phylum Chordata; class Chondrichthyes; order Rajiformes; family Rajidae; genus Amblyraja; species Amblyraja radiata. The sequence goes on along the minus strand of NC_045962.1, from coordinate 82,323,143 downwards.
CTCGATTTGGATTCGCGTCTAAGTCAGACCGTCGGGGACACGATCCTCTGGAGGGAATACCAGGAGAAGAAGGACGCGCTGAAGGAGCTACAGTTGGAGCAATCTCGAGGCGCGTACGTGAGGTCGCGGATCCAATTGCTCCACGATTTGGACCGCGGTTCACCCTTCTTCTACTCGCTGGAGAAGTGGCGGGGAGTCCGTCAGCAGTTAGTGGAGCTGCTCGCTGATGATGACTCCTCCGTCACTGAACCAGAGGACATTAACGCAGCAGTTCGTTCCTTTTATGGGACCTTGTTCTCTCCAGATAGCTCTGGCGGGGACGAGTGTAGTGATCTGTGGGAAGGTCTAGCTACGGTCGACCCGGAGGGTGCCGAGCGTCTGGATACCCCCCTGACACTGGATGAACTGACCGCGGCCCTCCGTCAGATCCGAAGGGGCAAATCCCCTGGCCTAGACGGACTGACAGCAGAGTTCCTCCGTACTTTCTGGGGGATCCTTGGGGAGGACTACACCATGGTATTGAGGGAGAACCTGGCGACAGGAGAGATGCCCCTGTCTTGGCGAAGGGCTGTCGTGGTCCTTCTGCCCAAGAAGGGCGATCTCCGCCGTCTAAAAAACTGGCGCCCAGTCTCCCTCCTCTGTACCGACTACAAGGTCTTTGCCAAGGCAATGGCAAACCGTGTGGGCCCAGTGCTGGCTCAAGTGATGCACCCTGACCAGTCTTACACGGTCCCAGGCCGGTCCATCCAGGACAATATCCATCTGGTCCGGGACCTGGTCTACCTGGCTCAGGAGACCGGTGTACCCACTGCCTTTCTCTCCCTCGACCAGGAGAAGGCTTTTGACAGGGTGGATCACGAGTATCTGTTGACTCTGCGGGCGTTTGGGTTCGGACCGCACTTTGTGTCCCGGATCCGACTTTTATACGCCACCGCAGAGTGCCTCGTGAAAGTCAATGGATCCTTGATGGCCCCCATTCCCTTCCACAGAGGAGTACGTCAGGGATGCCCCATGTCTGGCCAACTGTACGCCATCTGCGTGGAGCCATTCCTTAGTCTGCTTCGGGGGAAGTTGACGGGCATGGTTCTACGCGAGCCGGACATGGAGGTGGTCCTCTCGGTCTACGCCGATGACGTGCTCCTCATGGTCACCGACCCCGTCGACCTGCAGAGGATGCATGAGTGCCAACGAGTCTTCTTGGCAGCCTCCTCTGCCAGGATCAACTGGGGGAAATGTTCTGGACTCTTGGTGGGTCCCTGGCAGGTGGACTCCCTCCCAGAGGAGATGAGGTCTTTCACGTGGAGTACCACACACCTCCTCTACCTGGGAGTCTACCTGAGTCCCGGTGCGGAGACCTGGCTGGCGAACTGGCAGGAGCTGGAGGTGAAAGTCGTCACCCGGCTGGGGCGCTGGGCGGGTCTCCTCAGAGTGCTTTCGTACCGGGGCAGGGTGTTGGTCATTAACCAACTCGTGGCCTCCATGCTCTGGTACAGATTGACCACATTGGTCCCATTAGCCACCTTTGCTGAGATCATCCAGAAGAAGTTGGTGGACTTCTTCTGGGGCAAAGGAAAGCACTGGGTCTCTGCAGCGGTCCTGAGTCTCCCGATCGAGGAGGGCGGTCAGTCGCTGGTGTGCATTCGCACCAAGGTGGCGGCTCTCCGCCTCAGGACCTTGCAGAGATACCTGTACTCAGGGCATCCTCCCAGGTGGCACGTGCTGGCAACGCACTTTTTCCAACGGAGCCGCTGCCTTCAAGGAGGTACGCGGATCCCGATGGTGGGGGTCAGCCGTGCGGTCCTGATGGGGATGCCTGGCTTCTACAGGGACTTGTTGAGAGTCTGGAACCTGGTTGCCGTTGACCAGGCCCCACCTCCACCGGCGGAGGGTGACGGCCCGGGCTTGAGAGCAGCCGGTCCCTGTCCCGCCCCATCGGGTGACCGGGGGGCTCAAACGTGAGGAGTACTGGTGGTTGAGCAAGCCCCCGCTCAGCCGGAAGTACTCATCGGACCAAGGCGCCGTAATCCATCCCGGGAGCCGGTCCCACACAATTTGAGCCGCCTTTCCTCGACACCCTTCGTCTCCCTCCGAGACGCAGGGAGGCGTGTCCTGTACAGGCTCCTCCTCCACACCCTGCACTTCCTCGCCCTGGTCCACCGTCCGGACACCAAGTGGCGGTCGGTGTTGCCCTCAGGTCGCGAGGGGGGCCCCCGGTGGGGGTCCCTCTACGCAGGGATTCTCCCCCTCTACATTGGGGACCTGGGGTGGAGGGTATTGCACCGAGGTGTTCCCTGCAACCTGTTTCTCTCGCGGTTCACAGACTCGCCAGCCGCCTGCCACTGTTGCGGGCTGGAAGAGTCTGTGTACCACGTGTTCATGGAGTGCGTGAGGCTGCAGCCACTGTTTCAATACCTAAAGGGGCTGCTCCTTGCCTTCTGGCTGCATTTTTCACCCACCATCCTCATCTTTGGACACCCTGTGCGTAGGGGAGAGGGTAGGGCTGAAGATGTCCTGGTTGGGTTGCTCCTGGGCCTGGCCAAGCTTGCCATCCGTGAGTCAAGGCACCAGACGTTGGAGGGCTCTACCCGAGCCGGCTGCCTGCCCCTTTTCCGGGGATACGTCCGTGCCCGGGTGCGGATGGAAAGGGAATACGCCCTGTCTAGGGGCACCCTGAGGGAGTTCCGGGACCGCTGGGCACCGTGGGGGGTTGAATGTATCCTTGACAAGGATTGCAATATAATTGTTTAGCAGTTGCTTAGCATATTTGTTCGTCTTGTATTATGGTGGTGTTTTGTTTTATTGTATTGTCAATACTATTTTAATATTTTAATAAATATTTTTGATTAAAAAAAAAAAGAAAAAAAAAAAAAAAAAGCTGTTTACGCGAGGAGGTGTGGTGATTAGGAGCTCCCGTCCGGACAAAAGAACTAGTGTGTTTTACATCTTTATGGAATTCGGAGGAGATACAGCGGTACCTTAAACATCTTTTTGTATCGCTGCAACGCTGCAGAGACTTGTTTTAAAGTCTTTCTTTTTTAATATATTTTTTTATTAAAGGTAATCAATTACAATGCTTCAAACAACTTTATATCAAATTAATTCAATTTGCATTAAGTAAAACACTAGTAATACTTATCTACTATTTTTTTAGAAATAATGATAGAGAAAGAATAGAACAGTTATAAATCATTAAGAGAGTGATTAAATAATAATTTGATTATATATAAGAAAGAAAAGAGAAACGAAAAAAAAAAAAAAAAAAAAAAAAAAATTTTTAGTAACCACAATATGTATTATTAATAACACTACTACAAGTGATAGTATCAATAAAGACATATATGTAATTCCAATATAAAAATGAATTATTCTCACCAAATCCCGCAGGGTGCACGTCGAGCTGTGTTGCCAAGAACAGCTACTTCTCTAAATACTGTATATATGGAGACCATATCTGTTCAAAAGAATTATACTTGTCCAATAGGACAAATCTAATTCTTTCCAGATGTAACGTCTCCATCATCTCTGTTGCCCACATTTTGGTTGTGGGGGATAATGTTCCCTTCCAAAATTTCAATATGATTTTTTTTCCAATTATTAAACAGTAATCAAAGAAATTTCTTTGATTTACTGTAAGTGATAGATGTAAATCCGGAATTCCAAATATTATTAGCTTTGGGTTAGGGTCCAATTTAACTTTGATAACTTCAGAAATAACTTTAAAGATTTCTGTCCAGTAATAATTCAATTTAGGACATGTAACGAAACTATGTATTAAATTTGCCTCTGCTTTCTTGCACTTATCACAAATAGCGGAGAGATTCGGAAAAATACTATTTAATTTAGTTTTCGAATAATGTAACCTATATAATACTTTAAATTGTATCAGTATATGTCTGGCGTTTAATGAACACCGGTGTATTCGTTGTAGACTTTCTTCCCAGTTTTCTTTTGTTATAGCCAATCCCATTTCATTTTCCCATGCTTGACGATATACTTCCGTTATTGGATTCTCCTTATCCAAAATGATGTTATATATATAAGCTATTAATTTTTCTGTATTTGGATATAAATTAAACAGTTCATCTAACAATCCTGCTTCTTTATTTTTATAATCTTGTGTATTGGATTTAATATAATCTCTAATTTGTAAATACCTAAATAAATGTTGTGGAGACAATCCATAAATATCTTGTAACTCCTGGAATAAAAGAAATTTTCCTTTTCTATACAGGTGTTCTATCCTTGTAATTCCTAAATCATCCCATTGTTTAAACCCCCCATCTAATATAGCAGGTTTAAACGATGGATTATTCATAATTGGTAATCTAAATGAGAGATTATCCAAGTGTAGAGTCTTAACTATTTGTTTCCAAATACGTCTATTATTATATATTATTAGGTTGTCTTTATAATATTTTTTTTGTACTTCCGTTGGTGCAAAAATTATCGAACCTACATTGAAAGGTAGACAGTCCTCCTTTTCTATATTTAACCATGTCGGTTCATGATCCATATTTACCCACCAGAAATTCATATTCTTAATCTGAACAGCCCAAAAATAATATAAAAAGTTTGGAAGTGCTAATCCTCCATTTATCTTAGCTTTGCATAGATGTTTTTATTTATTCTGTGATTTTTATAATCCCAAATAAAGCTATTGACAATATTATCAATTTTTTTAAAAAAAGTTTTCGGAAGAAAAAAAGGAATAGCCTGAAACAAATATAACAACTGCGGTAGAAATACCATCTTTATGGCACTTATTCTACCAATCATGGATATAGGCAGTGTTTTCCAATATAAAATATTTTTTCTAAGTTTATCTAATAGTTGAGGATAGTTGGATTTTATTAATGAGTTATGAGTTTTAGTTACGTTAATCCCTAAATATTTAAGTTTGTCTGTAACTACTTTTAATGGGTATTGTTGTAATGTATTAAGATTTATTCCTGTTATTGGCATAATCTCGCTTTTATCCCAATTAATCCTATACCCAGAAAATGCACCAAACTTAGTTATAATGTTTAGCAGGTTGGGAATACTAATTTCCGGTTTTGTAATATAAATCAAAACATCATCTGCATATAAAGAAATTTTATTAATTGTTGTATCAGTATTATAGCCATATATTTCAGGTTCAGATCTAATTTTTTCCGCCAATGGTTCTATCACCAATGCGAACAATAAGGGTGATAACGGACATCCCTGTCTGCATCCCCTAGAGAGTTTGAATTTGGCTGATAAAATTTGGTTAGTCAAAATTCTTGCCATAGGATTCGAGTATAAAATTCTTACCCATTTACAAAATCTATCCCCCAATTGAAACTTTTCCATTATATTAAATAAATACATCCATTCCACCTGATCAAACGCTTTTTCTGCATCTAGTGATATAACCGCTAGTTCCGTATCTCGTATTCTTTTTGAATATATAATATTAAACAAACGTCTGAGATTATGGGATGAGTAACGTTTTGGGATAAAACCTGTTTGATCATAATGTATTAATTTAGAGATCACTAAACTTAATCTCCTAGATAAGACCTTAGTTAATATTTTTTGGTCTGTATTTAAAAGGGCAATCGCTCTATATGATCCAGGATCTTCCAAATCCTTATCTACTTTAGGGATGAGTGTAATTGTGGATTCATTTAAAGATTCTGGTAATTTTCCTTGGTCATATGCATATCTATACATTATTTGTAATCTTGGGGAAATCAGATCTTGAAATTTTTTATAAAATTCTGCACTCAGGCCATCTGGGCCCGCTGCTTTTCCGTTCTTTAGCGAACTAATTGATTCTATAATATCTTTTACTGTTATTTCAGCATTTAACAATTCTCTACCTTCCTGATCTAAGCTATTGATTTGACATTCTTGTAAAAATATTTCCATACTATCTGTTTGTCCTGTTAGTTTTGACGAATAAAGATTTTTATAATATTGTAAAAATCTATCATTAATATCTTTTGGAGTAATTAATATATTTCCATACTCAGATCTAATTCCGTGTATCATCTTCTCATCTTCTAATTTTCTAAGCTGTCGTGCTAGTAATTTTTGTGGCTTATCTCCAAATTCAAAATACACTTGCTTAGTTTGTTGAAAAAGTTTAATCACTTGATTAGAATATATTTTATTTAATCTATATTTTACTGATGCAATTTTATTACTTAACTCTTTGGAAGGCTGTTTTATATTTTCATTATCTAGACGTTTTATCTCATTTTCTAAATTTTGTTCTATTTTTCGATTTTCTTTATTGAGATGTGCTTGTGCGGATATTATTGCGCCACGCATGAATGCCTTAAATGTGTCCCAAAATAGTGATGGAGAAGTTTCAGGATTATCATTAGTTTCAAAAAATAATTTAATCTGATCCATCACATATTTACAACAGTCATTGTCCTTTAATATCTGAGGGTTAAATCTCCAGGTAGTAGTTTTATTAGATATATCTTTTAATTTTATCTTAAATGTTAATGGCGCATGATCCGAGATGATAATATTATGATATTTTGCATCATACGTAAAAGGAAGTAATTTAGAATCTATTAAAAAATAATCTATCCTCGAATAGGTTCCATGTACGGGCGAGAAAAAAGAATATTCTCGTCCGGATGGATTATCTAACCTCCAGATGTCTTTAATATTAGATGTATTGATAAAAGCATTTATGAATTTACTTGATTTCGAGGCAGCTTTCCTTTTTGCGGATGATCTATCTAGATAATTATCTAAAGTACAATTTAAATCACCTCCAATTATTAAATTGTGTTGAGTGGATATAGGAATATTATTAAATATTTTCTTAAAAAATAATGGATTATCAAAATTAGGGGCATATATATTCATTAAAATTACCTTTTTTGAATATAATTCCCCTGTAATTATTACATATCTGCCTTCTTTATCCTCTATAATAGAACTTTGTATGAAAGGTATACCTTTGCGAATAATTATTGCAACTCCTCTAGATTTATGAATAAATGTAGAATGATACACCTTAGAAATCCATTTAGCTGTTAATCTAGTGTGTTTTACATCTTTATGGAATTCGGAGGAGATACAGCGGTACCTTAAACATCTTTTTGTATCGCTGCAACGCTGCAGAGACTTGTTTTAAAGTCTTTCTGCTTGTTTTGGGACTGCGAGCAGTCTTATCAACTGACTGCGTAGCTCCCACTACGGTGGCTGGAAACCTGCCAGGAAACTGTTTTGTGTACCAAAAGAGGGGAGAAAATTATTTCTGGACTTGTACAACTGCGTCCAGAACAACCCCCTTACTGACTCGTTAAGGCTGTCCGGCCCGGTCAGGTTTTCGGGGGGTGTGGGAGGTTTTTCTGCACCTCCACCATCTCGACCTTCTTTTGCGGCCTTGGAGTTTGGAGCTGACGACGAAGCCTCCTTTCTCTCGGCAAGACCGAGAGATAGGAGGCTTCCAACAACAAGACTGCAGGCAAGTCCCTAGTGGCGGCGCAAATCCCTAGTGGCGGCGCGGCTCTGGCTGCAGCGGCTCTCCGGCAGTCCTGTTTGTTTTGTGTTTTTGGGTTGTTTATTTTCGTTTTGGTCAGTCTAGTTTTTGGTTTTTAGTTTGTGTTTTGGGGGGGGGGGGGGGTTGAAACGGGGCTTGCTGTCTCTCCCTGCGGGGGAATGCGACTTTTTTGTCGTATTCCCCTTCTCTCCCTCCGTCTGCGCTGAGGCCTAATGGCGGAGCTGGCGACCTCGAGGCTCAGGAGGCAGAGCCCGCCAGGACTCGCACTGAGCTCGCTCCCGTGAGGACGGCCCGGCTCGGGGCTGGAACAGGGCTTTCGTGAGGGGCTGTGACGGCCGGCCCGAGGAAGGAACGGTGCTCCCGTCGAAGTAGCCGAGCTCGGGGAGGTACGGCGTTCCCAGCCTGAGGGAGGAGCGGTGCCCGGTCGGGGCGGCCCAGCCTGAGGAAGGAGCGGTGCCCGGTCGGGGCGGCCCAGCCTAAGGGAGGAGCGGTGCCCGGTCGGGGCGGCCCAGCCCGAGGGAGGAGCGGTGCCCTGTCGGGGCGGCCCAGCCTGAGGAAGGAGCGGTGCCCGGTCGGGGCGGCCCAGCCTGAGGGAGGAGCGGTGCCCAGTCGGGGCGGCCTGGCGCGAGGGAGGAGCAGCGGCCTGGCGCGAGGCTGAGACGGTGGCAGCACTCACGTGAGGGCGATCCGGCTCGGGGCTGGAACGATGCTCCGGGGGCTGGGACGGCAGTTCTGGTGGCGGTGGCCTGAGACCGGGGGTTCGGCCGCGGGCCAGCGGCTGCGTCAGCAGGTCTGGTGAGCGGCAGCTTCGACTACCCCGGGCCGCGGTGTTTGAGCCGCGAGGACAGGTTTTAACATCGCCCGGGGGTATCGCCTCAGCGCAGAAGGAGAAGAGGAGGGAAGAGACTGCAGCCCTAAGACTTTTGCCTCCATCACAGTGAGGAGATGTTGGGTGGACTCACTGTGGTGGATGTTAATATGTGTTTATTGTTGTTTTTTATTGTATTGTATTATATTATATGTATGACTGCTTAAATTTCGTTCAGACTTCGGTCTGGATGACAATAAAAGGCTATTCTATTCTATATTCTATTCTAAGTCCCCTTTTGTTGCTGTAGGAGCGGCGAAGAACAGCTGGGATTGCCTGCGAAGGTCAGCAGCTCGCCAGGGAATGCAGGAGAGCCAAGAGTTTTCCAGCGAAGAGGTGGTGACGCAGCAGTTTTCCGGGGGAGCTGCCATTATCAGCGTTTGAGGCGACACCAATTTGCCTCCCTCTCTTGAACTTCCATTCGTTTTTTTTTTGTCTTTGGACTTGGCCTCATGCCATTTGGACTGTCTGTGTCTGTTTCAGTGATATGTTTTAAAATTGTAGCACCTGATACTATGCTGGGTCAGTGTTCAGGGGGAGCGGGGCCCTCCAGGAGCTATGCAAAGGCGGCTGCTTCAGCTGCTTCGGCTACTGCTCTGGGGGCCCGGTTCCCCATGAAGAACCTGCCGTTTGAGCATGGGATAAGGTGCTACTTGCCCCCCCAGATCAACCTGGAGGACTGCTTGGCTGACGTTGCCGTGGCGGACAAGCCCGCAGGTGTCCTGTATGTGGGCAAAATGTTTGGGAAGGCCGTGCTCTTCCTTGAGTCTGTTGAGGGGGTGAATGCGGCCGTGAGTAAAGGGGTCACAGTGGGGGGAATGTTTTTGCAGGTTGAGCTCTTGGTGACCACTGCGCAGCGGGTGGTCCTGTCCAATGTCCCACCCTGCATCACAAATGAGGCCCTCCTTCCCCACCTTCACACCCTGGGGAAGGTACTCACGGACATCATCCCGATATCCCAGGGGTTCCGCAGGAAGGAGCTGTGGCACGTTCTTTCCCTCCGGCGCCAGCTGTCAATAATGCTGGACCAGGAGGAGGTAGTTGACGGGCGCTTCTGTGTCCAGCAGGACGGGCGTGACTTTACCATCTTCTGGACATCGGAGCGCCCAAGGTGCCATGCCTGTAAGGAAGTGGGGCATATTTGGAGGAATTGCCCCAAATCCCGGGCGGGGGCCTCCGCCTCCAGTGCCACTAACCCCCCTCTCCCCCCTGCTACCACCCCCCATGTAGTTGAGGCAGCGAACCCTGGGGTTGCGCAGAGCGTGGGTGGGGGTGGGGAGGTTCAAAAGAAGGGGGGCAAGGTGGCAAAGAAGGTGAAGCACCTGGGGAACAAAAACCCCAAGGACAAGAGGAATCCACCCATCCCTTCACCTCCCATTAGGGAGTCCGCAAGCCCCATAATCCAGCCGGGGGCAGTGGGGATCGGGCGGGAGCCACAGAAAAAGGCTGTTAAGGCGACACCAGAGTCTGTGAGCTCCTCCCCTGTGAAGAAAAGGAGGAGGCATCTCTCTGGGGAGGAGCAGAAGGGGGACGAACGGGAATCCTCCAGGGTGGAGGGGAGTACTGTGGTGGAGGAAGGCTCCCACCGTCTGGTTCAGGCCCCGGCCCCATGTTCTGGAGGGGATTCTGGGGAGGGTGGTGATGGGGACCACTCCGGTGCTATGGAGCAGGGGGAGATTCCTGTTGGGGAGGGACTCCCGCATCAGGCACCTGAGGAAGCCCAGAAGCAACCCACCCAGGACGAGGCGCAGAGCACACCTCTGGAGTTAGAGACTGTAGATGGAGAGGGGGTTGGGGAACCCAGCCCTTCTCTGCCTCAGGACCTGGCTCCAGAGGGACTCCCTGAGTCTGATGCACCAGAGTCCTCTCTGGGCCCAACTGGGGGAGGGATAGTCACCCCCACTGCCGATGGTCTTGAATCCCCGGGTACATCTGGGGAAGGCCCCTCTACCACGGATCCCAGGGTTGGGGCTGAGGTGGAGGAGAGACCAGCGGGTGGGGCAGAGGCAACCGCTGCACAGGGTGAGACGGGTGTTTTAAGCACAGAAGGTGTGTCCGGAGTTGGGGATGGTGACTCCATCTGCAGTGAGCAGGTGGAAGGGGACTCCTCGGGCAATGAGTCAATGGATGTTCTCGCTCCCCCTGACGCCACTCCACTCATTTCAGTGGAGGAGATCCGCGAGTTCATCACGGCCACCGAAGGAGCCCAGCATCGGCCCAGACTGGCCTCCCTTCGGTGGCCGAACATAAAAGGGCTCACTAGCTCGCTAAAACTCATCCTCAAAAAGAGGGTGAGGGGCAAGGGGTCAAAGGGGGTGAAGGGGAACGACCGGCGTCAGCTCAGGTCCTTTTTGGATGACCTGGAGAAGGACGCCAAGGCCGAGAGCAGCGTCGTTCCTGCTGAGGGTAGAGGGAGCCGTAGAGCGTCCCTTGTAGCCAAGAACCGGAAGGTAAAACCTACCGCCAATCCACCTAGGGTCCGGAGGGGGAGGAGCAGCTCTGCTGTCAGCGACCGGGAGACTGGTGAGGGGATCTAGTGTACTCCTGACATGGCGATCACCAAAGCCAGTTACAACATAAATGGCAGCAGGAGGCCTCTCCGCAGGTTTAACCATCTCTCAACCCTGAGGGATGGGAAATATGCGGTGAGCTTCCTGCAGGAAACCCACACCACCCCAGGAGACAAGTCCACGAGGTCTTCAATTTCCGGCCTGAGATCCTAAAGGTCCAGGAACTGGTGCCAGGCCGCTTGCTTCACTTGGCCGTGCGCCTGGATGGCGTGCCGTTGCATTTTGTCAACGTGTACGCCCCCAAGCTTGCCGTGTTGCAGACGCGCCTGTTCCGGGAGGTGTCTACGCTGCTGAGCTCCATCGACCCTGGTGACTGCGTGATCCTCGGGGGGGATTTCAACTGTACCCTCGAGGAAGGAGACCGTTCCGGTCTCCAGCGTGGTCAGTAGTCGGTGAAGAAGTTGAAGGAGCTCGTGGGCTCCTTTGACTTGGTAGACACTTGGAGGAACCTCCACCCCGACTCTAGGGCCTTCTCCAGGAGGTCAGAGGGGGGTGGGTCTCGCATCGACCGCATGTACATTTCTAGGGCGTACGTCTCCCGCGTCACGGCGGCCTCCATGCTGCCGGTGCCGTGCTCGGACCACCACCTGGTGTGGGCGGAGTTTAGCCCGCTGCGCACGAGGGGAGGGTCCGCGTACTGGCATTTTAACAACCGGCTGCTGGAGGATCGCCGCTTCCGGGACTCGTTTGCGAGGTTCTGGAATACCTGGAAGAGGAAGCGGGGAGGATTTCACTCCCTGCGGCTATGATGGGATGTGGGCAAGGCCCACATCCGGAGTTTCTGTCAGGAGTACACTAGAGGGTCGACCAAGAGACGCAATTCCAAGATCAGACAGCTCGGGAGCGAGCTACTCGATTTGGATTCGCGTCTAAGTCAGACCGTCGGGGACACGATCCTCTGGAGGGAATACCAGGAGAAGAAGGACGCGCTGAAGGAGCTACAGTTGGAGCAATCTCGAGGCGCGTACGTGAGGTCGCGGATCCAATTGCTCCACGATTTGGACCGCGGTTCACCCTTCTTCTACTCGCTGGAGAAGTGGCGGGGAGTCCGTCAGCAGTTAGTGGAGCTGCTCGCTGATGATGACTCCTCCGTCAGTGAACCAGAGGACATTAACACAGCAGTTCGTTCCTTTTATGGGACCTTGTTCTCACCAGATAGCTCTGGCGGGGACGAGTGTAGTGATCTGTGGGAAGGCCTAGCCACGGTCGACCCGGTAGGTGCCGAGCGTCTGGATGCCCCCCTGACACTGGATGAACTGACCGCGGCCCTCCATCAGATCCGAAGGGGCAAATCCCCTGGCCTAGACGGACTGACAGCAGAGTTCCCCCGCACTTTCTGGGGGATCCTTGGGGAGGACTACACCATGGTATTGAGGGAGAGCCTGGCGACCAGAGAGATGCCCCTGTCTTGGCGAAGGGCTGTCGTGGTCCTACTGCCCAAGAAGGGCGATCTCCGCCGTCTAAAAAACTGGCGCCCAGTCTCCCTCCTCTGTACCGACTACAAGGTCTTTGCCAAGGCAATGGCAAACCGTGTGGGCCCAGTGCTGGCTCAAGTGATCCACCCTGACCAGTCTTACACGGTCGCAGGCCGGTCCATCCAGGACAATATCCATCTGGTCCGGGACCTGGTCTACCTGGCTCAGGAGACCGGTGTACCCACTGCCTTTCTCTCCCTCGACCAGGAGAAGGCTTTTGACAGGGATTTTAACAACCGGCTGCTGGAGGATCGCCGCTTCCGGGACTCGTTTGCGAGGTTCTGGAATACCTGGAAGAGGAAGCGGGGAGGATTTCACTACACAGGTGGACTCCCTCCCGGAGGAGATGAGGTCTTTCACGTGGAGTACCACACACCTCCTCTACCTGGGAGTCTACCTGAGTCCTGGTGCGGAGACCTGGCTGGCGAACTGGCAGGAGCTGGAGGTGAAAGTCGTCACCCGGCTGGGGCGCTGGGCGGGTCTCCTCAGAGTGCTTTCGTACTGGGGCAGGGTGTTGGTCATTAACCAACTCGTGGCCTCCATGCTCTGGTACAGATTGACCACATTGGTCCCATCAGCCACCTTTGCTGGGATCATCCAGAAGAAGTTGGTGGACTTCTTCTGGGGCAACGGAAAGCACTGGGTCTCTGCAGCGGTCCTGAGTCTCCCGATCGAGGAGGGCGGTCAGTCGCTGGTGTGCATTCGCACCAAGGTGGCGGCTCTCCGCCTCAGGACCTTGCAGAGATACCTGTACTCAGGGCATCCTCCCAGGTGACACGTGCTGGCAACGCACTTTTTCCAACGGAGCCGCTGCCTTCAAGGAGGTACGCGGATCCCGATGGTGGGGGTCAGCCGTGCGGTCCTGATGGGGATGCCTGGCTTCTACAGGGACTTGTTGAGAGTCTGGAACCTGGTTGCCGTTGACCAGGCCCCACCTCCACCGGCGGAGGGTGACGGCCCGGGCTTGAGAGCAGCCGGTCCCTGTCCCGCCCCATCGGGTGACCGGGGGGCTCAAACGTGTGGAGTACTGGTGATTGAGCAAGCCCCCGCTCAGCCGGAAGTACTCATCGGACCAAGGCGCCGTAATCGATCCCAGGAGCCGGTCCCACACAATTTGAGCCGCCTTTCCTCGACACCCTTCGTCTCCCTCCGAGACGCAGGGAGGCGTGTCCTGTACAGGCTCCTCCTCCACACCCTGCACTTCCTCGCCCTGGTCCACCGTCCGGACACCAAGTGGCGGTCGGTGTTCCCTTCCGGTCGCGAGGGGGGCCCCCGGTGGGGGTCCCTCTACACAGGGATTCTCCCCCTCTACATTGGGGACCTGGGGTGGAGGGTATTGCACCGAGGTGTTCCCTGCAACCTGTTTCTCTCGCGGTTCACAGACTCGCCAGCCGCCTGCCACTTTTGCGGGCTGGAAGAGTCTGTGTACCACGTGTACATGGAGTGCGTGAGGCTGCAGCCACTGTTTGAATATCTAAAGGGGCTGCTCCTTGCCTTCTGGCTGCATTTTTCAGGAAACTGCTGAGGGAACGCAACTCAGCCTTTAGATCTGGCAGTGATGAATTGTACAGCACTGCCAGATCTAAACTAAAGAGAGCCATTAAAGAGGCAAAGACAGCCTATGGAAGAAGGTTAGAGGGGTATTTTAACGAGAGGGACCCTCGGCGTGTCTGGCAGGGCATTCAGCAACTCACAAACTACAAGGGCAAGGGGGGGCCGATCATCTGCAGCAGTAACAACTCGCTAGCTGAGCTCAACCATTTTTTCGCCTGGTTTGAGCTGAATGAGGCAGAGCCTGCACCTGCAGCCGCACCCAGCACTGACGACCTGGCACTCACTGTGAGTACGGAGGACGTCTGAAGAACTCTCCGCAGGGTCAACCCCAGGAAGGCTGCTGGACCAGATGGCATCCCAGGGAGAGTATTGCGGGACTGTGCAGACCAGTTAGCGGAGGTTTTCAGCGACATCTTCAACCTCTCTCTGTCAACGTGCACTGTCCCTAAATGCTTTAAGACTGCTACCATCGTGCCTGTACCCAAAAAAACAGCCATTACCAGCTTGAATGACTATAGACCTGTTGCTCTCACTTCAACGGTGATGAAGTGTTTTGAACGGCTGGTCCTGGCCCACATTAAGTCCTCACTCCCATCCACCCTGGATCAGCATCAGTTTGCATATAGAGCTAATAGGTCAACGGAGGATGCCATCAACATAGCTCTACATTCTGCACTGACACATCTGGAGCGTCCTGGCTCATATGTGAGGATGTTATTTGTAGATTTTAGTTCTGCATTTAATCCAATCATCCCCAGCAGAATGGTGGACAAACTGTCTGATCTGGGTGTTAATGCAAACACATGCGGATGGATTAAGGACTTTCTAACAGATCGCCCACAGACTGTCAGGATGGGGTCCAATTACTCCCCAGTCCTGACGCTCAGCACAGGTGCGCCACAAGGTTGTGTGCTGAGTCCCATCTTGTATACAATATACACTTATGACTGTATACCAACACACAGTACAAACAGGATCATCAAGTTTGCGGACGACACGACTGTGGTGGGACTGATAAACAACAACGACGAGTCTGCCTACAGGGATGAAGTCCAAAAACTGACCGTCTGGTGTACCAAAAACAACCTGGTACTCAACCCATCAAAGACAAAAGAGCTGGTCGTTGACTTCAGGAGGAAGAGGAGAGAGGAACCTGCTCCCTTATACATCAAAGGAGACATGGTGGAGGGAGTCACTGGCTTTAAGTTCCTGGGAATAAACATCTCCCAGGACCTCAAATGGCAAATGAACACCGTCACTCTCGTGAAGAAGTCTCATCAGCGGCTGTATTTCCTGAGGTCTCTGCGGAGAGCAAACATCTCACAGCCGCTGCTGTTGTCCTTCTACCGATGCGCCGCGGAGAGTATCCTCTCCTATGGAATCCTGGTGTGGATTGCTAGCTGTACTGTGGCTGAGAGGAGGGCGTTGCAGGGAATTATAAAAACTGCGCAGAGCATTACAAACGCCCAACTGCCCTCCTTGGATGACATATATAGGGCCCGATGCTTGCGCCGGGCCACAAATATCAAGCAGGACACATCCCACCCTGCCAACCACCTTTTTACTCTGCTACCCTCTGGGAGACGATTCAGGACTCTGAAGGCTCGCACCGGTAGACTAAAAAATAGTTTCTACCCATGTGCGATAAAAGAGCTGGGGAAGCAAAATGTAATTCCAAGAAATGCCGCCAAATTCTTTTAAATTCTTTTAAAATACCTATTTATTTTTTACTAATAAGTGTACATATGTGTTAATGGTTGTCGTGTTTGTATTTTTTTTAACCGGAGATGTAATGGAATTTCGTTGCACAGTATTGTGCAATGACAATAAACGTATTCATTCATTTATTCATCATTTTTCACCCACCATCCTCATCTTTGGACACCCTGTGCATAGGGGAGAGGGTAGGGCTGAAGATGTCCTGGTTGGGTTGCTCCTGGGCCTGGCCAAGCTGGCCATCCGCGAGTCACGGCGCCAGACGGTGGAGGGCTCTACCCGAGCCAGCTGCCTGCCCCTTTTCCGGGGTTACGTCCGTGCCCAGGTGGGATTAGAAAGGGAATACGCCCTGTCTGCGGGCACCCTGAGGGAGTTCCGGGACCGCTGGGCTCCGCAGGGTGTTGAATGTATCCTCAATAAGGATTGTATCATAGTTGTATAGTAGTTCATTACATGTTTGTATTGTATTATGGTGGTGGGTTATGGCTTGTTTTATTGTAGTGTAATATTATTTTTTAATAATTGAATTAATTTATATTTAAAAAAATAAAATAAAAAAAAAAAGAAAGCTGGTTACCAAACTCTCAGATCTGGGTCTCTGCGCATCCCTCTGCAATTGGATCCTCGACTTCCTCATTCACAGACCTCGGTCTGTCCGTATTGGTGGAAATGTGTCATCCTCGATAACAATCAGCACGGGAGCACCTCAAGGCTGCGTGCTCAGCCCCCTGCTGTACCCACTCTATACTCATGGCTGCGTAGCCGGACATAGTGCGAACTCCATCATCAAGTTCGCCGAAGACACCACTGCTGTGGGACCAATCACTGATGGTGACGAGTCAGAGTATAGAAGTGAGATCGACCGATTGACCAAATGGTGGACTTCGGAAGTTGTAGGATGGGGACCCACAGTCCCATTTATATCAACGGGTCGATGGTGGAAAGGGTCAAGAGCTTCAAATTCCTGGGCATGCACATCTCTGAAGATCTCTCCTGGTCCCAGAACACTAATGCAATTATAAAGAAGGCACATCAGCGCCTCTACTTCCTGAGAAGATTACGGAGAGTCGGTTTGTCAAGGAGGACTCTCTCGAACCTCTACAGGTGCACAGTAGAGAGCATGCTGACTGGTTGTATCGTGGCTTGGTTCGGCAACCTGAGCGTTCAGGAGCAGAAAATGCTGCAAAAAGTTGTAAAAACTGCCCAGTCCATCATCGGCTCTGACCTCCCTACCATCGAGGGGATCTATCGCAGTCGCTGCCTCAAAAAGGCTGCCAACATCATCAAGGCATCACACCATCCTGGCCACACACTCATCCCTCTGCTGTCTTCAGGTAGAAGGTACAGGAGCCTGAAATCTGCAACATCCAGGTTCAGGAATACTACTTCCCCACAGCCATCAGACTATTAAACACAACTTCAAACAAACTATGAACTATGTCAGCCTATTGCACTTTATCTGTTTATTTATGTGTGTATATATATATTCATGGTATATGGACACGCTGATCTGATCTGATCTGTATTTATGTCTAAAATATTCTGTTGTGCTGCAGCAATGCAAGAATTTCATTGTCCTATCTGGGACACATGACAATAAACTCTCTTGACTTGACTTGACTTGAGGGATTCGTCTGGGTACGGTGGTGACAGAGCGATCTCCTCTTCTGCATCCTTGGCCGGCTTGGCCAACTCTCCGGAGTCCACGTAAGTGTAGCGGTAAGCCATGATGGAGAATATGATGCAGACCGCAAGCAGCAGGCAGGCAAAGAGCACAAACTCTTCCCACTGTGGGTGGAAAAAGGGACATCGTCACTATCATCGGCGCTGATGGAATTGTACACGACACCGGAGAAACATTCATAGAAACATAGAAAATAGGTGCAGGAGTAGGCCATTCGGCCCTTCGAGCCTGCACCGCCATTCAATATGATCATGGCTGATCATCCAACTCACTATCTTGTACCTGCCTTCTCTCCCCTGATCCCTTTAGCCACAAGGGCCACATCTAACTCCCTCTTAAATATAGCCAATGAACAGGCCTCAACTACATTCTGTGGCAGAGAATTCCAAAGATACACCACTCTCTGTGTGAAAAATGTTTTCCTCATCTCGGTCCTAAAAGATTTCCCCCTTATCCTTAAACTGTGATCCCTTGTTCTGGACTTCCCCAACATCGGGAACAATCTTCCTGCATCTAGCCTGTCCAACCCTTTAAGAATTTTTTAATTTCAGCACCTCCCCCCCTCTGTTATCCAACAAGTTTTCAGGCTGAAGTCCTAAGTCTTTAGGCTTCAGACTTTAGAGATACAGTGCGGAAACAGGCCCTTCAGCCCATCAAGACCGCGCCGAGCAACGATCACCCCTGACACTATCCTACACACCAGGGACAATTAACAATCTTTCAGAAACCAATTAACCTACAAACCCGCATGTCCTTGGGGTGTGGGAGTAAACGGAGCACCCGGAGAAAACCCCACGCTGTCACAGGGAGAACGCACAAACTCCGTCCTAATAGGAACCCGGGAGGTAACGTTTTTACACAAAGGGGTGGTGGAACGAGCTGCTGGAGGAGGTAGAGGTGGATAAGATCATGAGAGGAATAGATCGGGTAGGTGGGCCAAACGCAGGCAGGCTGGTGGGAGTAGTGTAGATGGGACATGTTGGTCAGTGTCGCAAGTTGGGCTGAAGGGTCTGTTTCCACGCTGTATGAATCTATGACGATGATTCCACAAACTTACACACACAAATACACACCGTAAAAAATAGACACAAGGAATTCCAGATGCTGGTTTACAAAAAGTGGCAAAGAGCGCTGAAGTAACAACGCATCAGACAGCATCTCTGGAGGCCACGGATAGGGAACTTCTCATGTAGGGACGTTTCTTCAGACATACACATAGATTGACACACTCACGCTCAGACACAGGGGCCAAGGAAAGAGCATTCACGTCGCGGCCCTGTTTCAACCAATCTTTCCACCACCACGCACAAGAAGCACAAGAAGCGCAAGACAGACACCATTGTGCAGATGCCGAGAAGTGTGTTCAGCTCTGGCTGAACAACTTCTAATCTTGTGTGTGGACTCGATAAGAAGACTCAGACACACACACATAGACACACTCAGACACATACACACACACATACACAAAGACACACACATACACACAGACACATACACAAAAACACACACATACACACACAGACATACAAACACTCCTACACACACACAGACACATACACATGGACACATACACACACAGACTTACACACACACAGACAGATACATAGACACACCTACATACACACATGCTCCTACACACACTCCTACACACACACACTCTCCTACACACACACAGGCAAACACACACTCCTGCACACACACATACGCATAGTCACATAGAGATACACACACTCCTACACAGACACACACTCCTACACACAGTCGCACGCACTCACACACACACACACGCACTCACACACAGACACACACTCCTACACACAGACACACACTCCTACACACAGACACACACTCCTACACAGACACACACACGCACTCACACACAGACACACGCACTCACACACAGACACACACTCCTACACAGACGCACAGACTCTCCATTCTCTTCCATTGAAATGGTACACAAAGCAAGGTGTCAATCTAACACAAATCAGTGCCAGCTAATTTCCAAAGGCTACCACAGATAAAGGATTGGCAGATGATGCTGTTGCAATCTGGTACCTGCTCCAAGAACGCAGACTTGGCCACGATAACCACAATGATGTTCCCGAAAGCCACAGTCAGGAGCAAGCCAGACTGAAGCACAGCTTTCATGTTTATAGGGGCCTGAAACAACAAAAGTAGAAGCAATTTAATTTAGTTTGAGTTTAGTTTATTGTCACGTGTACCTTTTGTTGCGTGCCACCCAGTCAGTGGAAAGACAATACATGATTACAATCGGGCCGTCCACGGTGTACAGATCCACGATCAAGGGAATAATGTGAATAACATTGACTGCGAGATGAAGTCCAGTAAAGTCCAATCAAACATTGGGTGCCATGTTATAGAAAAGATGTTGTCAAGCCAGAAAGGGTACAGAGAAGATTTCCAAGGATGTTGCCAGGCCTAGAGGGACTGAGCTATCGGGAGAGGTTAAGTAGGCTGGGACTCCGCTCCTTGGAGCGCAGGAGGATGAGGGGTGATCTTATTGAGGTGTATAAAATCGTGAGAGGAATAGATCGGTTAGATGCACAGAGTCTCTTGCCCAGAGTAGGTGAATCGAGGACCAGAGGACATAGGCTTAAGGTGAAGGGGAAAAGATTTAATCAGAATCTGAGGGGTAACTTTTTCACACAAAGGGAGGTGGGTGTATGGAACAAGCTGCCAGAGGAGGTAATTGAGGCTGGGACTATCCCAACGTTTAAGAAACAGTTAGACAGGTACATGGATAGGACAGGTTTGGAGGGATATAGGCCAAGCGCGGGCTGGTGGGACTAATGTAGCTGGGACATTGTTGGCCGGCATGGGCAAGTTGGGCTAAAGGGCCTGATTCCACACTGTATCACTCTATGACCCTAACTCAGCGAGCCAGGCTGTAGAAATGGAACAGGTGATGTTTCGGGTCGAGACCCTTCCTCAGACTTTTCAGATTTCTTCAGTGCTTCTGAATCTGCTTCCACCCTCCACCCCCCCCCCCCCCCCCCCCTCCCCCCCACCCCACACACCCTCCCAGTCCTGGGCTCCAGATAACAATTTACTCTTTACCACATAATCCAGTTTCCTTTGCCTATTATACTCTCTGTTGCACGGAGCCAGAACGTGCAATGAATTGTTCCTGAATGTGACATTTGTGACAGGAGTTTGGACTGGATCCCATTCTGACCAGAAGCCACTTAGATAACTGGCCCACGTTGGATGTAACAGGCACTGGACAGCCAAGGGATTTTATATGTCTCTCCACAAAAATCTGTCATTCTATCCACACAATAATTAGGGTTGAGTAAAGCAATTCTTTATTTTGGGAAGATTTTAGCTTGAAGTAAGAAACATAGAAAATAGCTGCAGAAGGAGGCCATTCGGCCCTTCGAGCCAGCACCGCCATTCATTGCTCTGCTCTCTGGGTGAAAAAGTTTTTTCACACCACAGTCTTAAATGGCCTCCCCTTTATTCTTAGACTGTGGCCCCTGGTTGTGGACTCGCCCAACATTGGGAACATTTTTCCTGCATCTAGCTTGTCCAGTCCTTTTATAATTTTATATGTTTCTATAAGAAGCCCCCTCATCCTTCTAAACTCCAGTGAATGCAAGCCTAGTCTTTTCAATCTTTCCTCATATGACTGTCCCACCATCCCAGGGATCAATCTCGTGAACCTACACTGCACTGCTTCAATCAAGTTTATCTCCATCTGGTGGCACTTCAGAAAACTGCAGCCTACTGCGGAGATGTAGAGGTCTGAAGCAGGCTCTCGACCCGAGACGTCACCCATTTCTTCTATCCAGAGATGCTGCCTGTCCCCCTGTGTTACTCCAGCATGTTGTGTCTATCTTCGGTGTAAACCAGCATCTGGTGTTCCTTCCTACACACTGTGCAGGTGTGAGGGATGTTATATATATCAATATGTTTCCTTGCGACCTTTTGTGTTACAACCGTAGACGAAACGCCTACTAACCGAAAGGATGGGACGCCTAAATGCAAACTAACCGAAAGGCCGGGATGCCTAAAAGCCAACGAACCAAAAAGCTGCGTAGCCTAAAAGCAAACTCACCGAATGGCCGCTTTGTCGAAACGCCACCTGCCCGAAAGGCGACGTCGCCTACAGGCCAACGGGTCGACTGCTGCTCAACAGAGAAGTCCAATAACGGACATGACGTTGCCGGGGGGCGGGACTTGTCAACGATGGGTCCAGACCCCCCACGTCCATCACATCACTGTGAAGGGATGAACATTGTCCCACCAGACCCACAGCCAGCGGAGGGTGGCCATGGGAGAGTGGGGGCTGTCCCGAGGGATGCACACCTTCTGCCGCTTTCAACTTGGTGCTTGGGTTCAGATTTCCCAGTTACCTATGGCTTGTGTGGGAAAAGGACACCCATGGAACAGGAAAAAGGGGCGAGCCAAAAGGAAGAGACCAGCGAGAGAACGAGAAAGAGAGCGCAAGAGGCGAGCAGAAGAAGACAGGGAGTCGAGGGAGGAGAGAGAGGAAGCGGAGGAGAAGAAAAAAGCGGAGAGAGAGAGAAAAGGGCAGTAGCCCGATGGGCTCGAGAGGAAGAAGGGCAGGGACGGAGAAGCGCCCGGCAGACGCAGACGTAGGAGGAAAAGACAGCGCCAAAAAAAGCGCGCCCCATCGCTCAAGAAAGGAGCTTCCATGCGTCTACCGCCCTCTCTCTTCGCGGCGCGCCTCTACTTATCTCCCCTCCCACCACCATAGGCCACCCCTCTACCTGCTCTCTACCACTTCTTTCTGCCTTTCTCTCCCCCTTCTCTCTCCCCTGGTCTCCACCAGCAGGAGCGTCCCACAGTCACTCACCCCAATGCACCGCCATCGAACCCCAATCCCCACACCAGGCTAAAGCAAAGGCCGTTCGGACAGGGAAATAATGCCACCAGTTAATTAACCAAATACTGGCAGCCGTCCGTGTGAAAATGAAGGCACTGTGAAACCAGCGGCCGCAAGCCCTTCCAACGGAACGGGGTTTTAACTCGGCATTAATAATCAAAACAGAGCTACATTCATTTAAAAACAAAAATGTTACGTATATAAATCGTTCTTACATTCGGGAACATGATTAATTAACTGGCATTATTTCCCTGTCCTAACGGCCTTTGCTTTAGCCGGTGATTACATCCGTTCCATCCATCCCTCCCTCGCAAAGATGTGAGATTTCAATTTGAGTGCACTTGTTAGAAGTCGGAGGGGGTGGGGGGGGGGGAATCACCCTGGTATGGGGGTTGGGGTCGATGGCAGTGCATCGCGGTCAGTGACTGTGGGACTCTCCCGCCGGTGGAGACAGAGGAGAGAGAGAAGGGGGAGAGAAAGAGAGAAGGGGAGAGAGAGAAGGGAGAGAGGGGGGGAGAGAGGAGGGATAGGTAACGGTTTGCAAAACCAACCTGATCTCCCGGTGGCTCAGCACTTCAACTCCCCCTCCCATTCCGAATCCGACCTTTCTGTCCTGGGCCTCCTCCATGGCCAGAGTGAGGCCCACCGCAAATTGGAGGAGCAGCACCTCATATTTCACTTGGGTAGTTTACACCCCAGCGGTATGAACATTGACCTCCAATTTCAGGTAGTCCTTGCTTTCTCCCTCTTTGCCCTCCCCTTCCCAGCTCTCCCACAGCCGCATCTTCCTTTCTTCGTCCCCCCCCCCCCCCACCCCCCCCCCACACACACATAAGTCTAAATGAATGTCTGGAGCCGAAACGTCGCCTATTTCCTTCACTCCATAGATGCTGCCTCACCTGCTGAGTTTCTCCAGCATTTTTGTCTACCTCAGGTAAATGCATAGTCGTTTGCCCAGAGGACTGTCCCTAACTTACAGGATTAGTTCCGTCAGTTCAACTAGTCCATTTGTTTCCATTATTCAGGCCATTAAGATCCTTCATCTGCCCTCTGGATAACTTATTCCAATGACTCCCATTCACTCTGGGTTAGTTTAAAAGAGGATTTCTAACAATCTTTGTATTAGATAGACACCAAATGCTGGAGTAAGTCAATGGGTCAAACAGCATGGTCATACCCCGTGCAAATTGGCCCTTTGGCCCAACTTACCCACACTGACCAATATGTCCCATCTACACTAGTCCCACCTGCCTGCGTTTGGCCCATACACCTTCAAACCATGCACCTGTCTAGTTGCTTCTTAAATGTTGTAATAGTCCCTGCCCCAACTACCTCGTTCTATACACCCACCACCCACCACCCTTTGGGTGAAAAAGTTTCCTCTCAGATCCCGATAAAATCTTTTCCCCTTCACCTTAAACCTATGGCCCCTGGATCTTGATTCCCCTTCTCTTGGCAAGAGATTCTGGGTGTCCACCCGATCAACTCCATGTTTCTCATAGAAACTTACAAAATTCTTAAGGGGTTGGACAGGCTAGATGCAGAAAGATTGTTCCCGATGTTGGGAAAGTCCAGAACAAGGGGTCACAGTTTAAGGATAAGGGGGAAATCTTTTAAGACCGAGATGAGAAAAACATTTTTCACACAGAGAGTGGTGAATCTCTGGAATTCTCTGCCACAGAAGGTAGTTGAGGCCAGTTCATTGGCTATATTTAAGAGGGAGTTAGATGTGGCCCTTGTGGCTAAAGGGATCGGGGGGTATGGAGAGAAGGCAGGTACAGGATACTGAGTTGGATGATCAGCCATGATCATATTGAATGGCGGTGCAGGCTCGAAGGGTCGAATGGCCTACTCCTGCACCTATTTTCTATGTTTCTATGTTTCTTAAAGGTTGCAATAGTACCTGCCTTGGTCTGAATTAAATCCACCATTGCCGATATGAATATTTGTCTACTCAAAGTTCAAGTTGGGTCTCCATGTGGATGTCAGAGGAAGCCCGTACCTGAGAGTAGGAAAACTCCAACCCAGTAAGTGCGAACATCACTTCTCCAGCAGCCATCAGCACGTACTGTGGGATTTGCCACGCGATGTGGATTGTATTCGCTCTGATGTCTTCAGTCTTCCAGATCTTCAACCTGCGTTCTTCGGGCTGAGGATCGAAGAAAATAGCGGGTTAATGTTCCCCAAATTGATGGTTCCAAGATGGCGCCCGACCCTGGCGACTATTTGCGTGCTAGCCATAGAAGGTGGCCACGGTGGCGCAGCGGTGGAGTTGCTGCCTTACAGCGCTTGCAGCGCCAGAGACCCGGGTTCGATCCCGACTACGGGTGCTTGTCTGTACGGAGTTTGTACGTTCTCCCCGTGACCTGCGTGGGTTTTCCCCGGGTGCTCCTGTTTCCTCCCACACCCCAAAGACGTACAGGTTTGTAGGTTAATTGGCTTGGTATAAATGTAAAAATTGTCCCTAGTGTGTAGGGTTGTGTTAATGTGCGGGGATCGCTGTTCGGCCCGGACCCGGCGGGCCTGTTTCCGCGCTGTATCTCTAAACAAAACTAAACTGATCTACAATCACATATGACAATCGCCCCACACTCTTAAATATCTACTCCTACAGCAACATTCCATTCCCTTATCATGTATCTGTACACTGTAAGCGGCTCGATTGTAATCATTTACAATCTTTCTGCTGGATGGTTAGCACACAACAAAAGCTTTTCACTGTTCCTCGGTACACGTGACTATAAACTGAACTGAACTGAATACAGAGATCGTGTGCGGAAATGCAGAGCATGCCAATGGTCTTCAGATCCTTGTCAACAAATTGCTGTTTTTTTTCCTTTTTCCTTCCCCCCACAATATGCAATATGTAAAATATGTGATTCTGTTCCATTCAGTTTGTTGTTTGTTTGTTTGTTTTTTGCACAAAGTCCGCGAGCATTGCCACTTTTCATTTCACTGCACATCTCGTATGTGTATGTGACGAATAAACTTGACTTGACTTGAACATGGGTCCTAGAAGAAGATCTGGAGGTACCTTCTAGTCAGTCACACAGCATGGAAACAGTCTCTTCAGCCCATTTGCCCACGCCGACCAACATGTCCCATCTATACTATTCCCATCCGCCTGCGCTTGGCCCATAACCCTTTGAACCTATCCAATCCATGTATCTGTCCAAATGTCTCTTAAATATTGTTATATTAGTATCTGCCTCAACTACCTCCTCCCACAGCTCGTTCTGTACAATTAACATGGGGTGGCAGGGTGGCGCTGCGGTATAGTTGATGATGTCTTACAGTGCCACAGACCCAGGTTCGATCCTGACTACGGGTGCTGTCAGTACGGAGTCTGTACGTTCTCCCCGTGACCTGCGTGGGTTTGCCCCGGGTGCTCCGTTTCCTCCCACACTCCAAAGACTTGCAGGTTTGTAGGTTAATTGTGTTGGTAAAATTGAAAATTGCCCTTAGTGTGTGTAAGAGTGCACTAGTGTATCGCTGATCAGCGCAGACTCGGTGGGCCAAAGGGCCTGTTTCCGCGCTGTGTCTCCAAACTAAACTGACCAGTAGCTGGGCATTTCCCAAGGATATGATCACAGATCATCAGGATTTTCCTGTATATCCCATGTACCGGGGGGGGGGGGGGGGGGGGGGGGGAAGGCACTTACTACCACGTCTGTAATGATGGTGTACGCCGCTCCAAAGTCCAACAGACCCAAATCCACAGGGTATTCGATCGCACCATCTTCACACGTTCCCTGGTAGCTGTAGGAACAGCAACAGATTAGGACGAGGAGCAAGGAATCTGCAGCTGCCTGGGGCATCTTCACTAGATATGTAGGAAGGAACTGCAGATGCAGGTTTAAACCAAAGATAGACACAAAATGCTGGCGTTTTGTGTCCATCTCCACTTACTGTCCTCGGGTGAAGACTTTGTACGTGGAGCTGCCGTAGTTTGATTCCACCGTGCCGAATTCCTCACCGCCAAGTGTGAAGTTCAGGTCCCTGCTGTAGGCGTTCACAAACCTGCGGGAAGAAGCCAGGTCTTGCGTCGGACGTGGAACGATGGGTTTGCCGGCTGGTAACACACGGAGGGGGTTAGCGGGGAACTGTCCTACCTCAGGGTGGCCTTGCCCTTCTGTGGCTTGGACTTCTCGTCTTCCAACTGGGGGTAAAGGCAAGACAGTTACCATAGAAACATAGAAAAATAGGCGCAGGAGTAGGCCATTCGGCCCTTCGAGCCAGCACCGCCATTCAATATGATCATGGCTAATCATCTAAAATCTGTACCCCGTTCCTGCTTTTTCCCCATATCCCTTGATTCCGTTAGCCCTAAGAGCTAAATCTAACTCCCCCTTGAATACATCCAGTGAATTGGCCTCCACTGCCTTCTGTGGCAGAAAATTCCACAGATTCTCAACTCTCTGGGTGAAAAAGATTTTCCTCATATCAGTCCGAAATGGTCGACCCCTTATTCTTAAACTGTGTGACCCCTGGTTCTGGACTTCCCCAAACATGGGGAACATTTGTCCTGCATCTAGCCTGTCCAATCCTTTAAGAATTTTATATGTTTCTATAAGATCTCCTCTCATCCTTCTAAATTCCAATGAATACAAGTCCAGTTGACCCAGGAAGTCAGGAAGATGCCTGCAATGGTATTCATGGTGAAAACAGACTCAAAGTGCTGGAGTAACTCAGCAGGTCAGGCAGTATGTCTGGAGGGCAGGAATTGGTGACATATCAGGCCGAGATCCTCCTTCAGACCTCAAACGTCACCTCAAGATTCAAGAGAGTTTATTGTCATGTGTCCCAGATAGGACAATAAAATTCTTGCTTTGCTTCAGCACAACAGAATATAGAAGGCATGAATACAGAACAGATCAGTGTGTCCATATACCATTATATAAATATATACACACATGAATAAATAAAACAGATAAAGTGCAAATAAACAGATAATGGGCTATTAATGTTCAGAGTTTTGTTTGAGTTGAGTTCAATAGCCTGATGGCTGTGGGGAAGTAGCTATTCCTGAACCTGGACGTTGCAGTCTTCAGGCTCCTGTATCTTCTACCTGAAGGTAGTGGGGAGATGAGTGTGTGGCCCGGATGGTGTGGGTCCTTGATGATGCTGCCAGCCTTTTTGAGGCAGCGACTGTGATAGATCCCCACGATGGTAGGGAGGTCAGAGCCGATGATGGACTGGGCAGTGTTTACTACTTTCTGTAGTCTTTTCCGCTCCTGGGCGCTCAAGTTGCCGAACCAAGCCACGATGCAACCGGTCAGCATGCTCTCTACCTATTCCTATTGCTCCAGACATGCTGCCTGACCTGATCTAGTCCACGTTTTCCTTGCAGTCCGTCCCCTTTGATATTTCGTTTCCACACCTTACCCTTCCATATCTCTGTGTCTCCTTCTCCCCGGATTCTCAGACTGAAGAAGGGTCTCGACCCAGAACGTCACCCATTCCTTTTCTCCGGAGATGCTGCCTGTCCCGATGAGTTACTCCAGCATTTTGTGTTATGTCTACGGTGTAAACTAGTATCTGCCGTTCATTCCTGCCACACGGTGTTTATACTAACTGGGTTCCTTTCAAGGTCGCTGAGGTGCCAGCACTCTGTTGCTCACACGCTCACACTGACTGTGCCTCGGACTCTCTCACAGAAAGGTGCTCACACTCTGCCTCTTACTCTCACACATATCAACTCTCCCGCCCTCCCCCCTCCCTCTCTCACACACACACACACGTACACACACACAGTCACTCTTATACACACACACTCGGATTCTCTCTCAGACACACATCAATTCTCCCTCCCACCCTCCCTCACATACACACAGATGCTCTGTCTCTGCATGTGGACACACTAACTAAACTCACAGACTAGTTTTTCGTCTTTCCAACCCATACACACACTGATTCTCTCCCTCTCCCTGTCTCTCTTACACACAC
Organism: Amblyraja radiata; assembly: GCF_010909765.2. NCBI lineage: Eukaryota > Metazoa > Chordata > Chondrichthyes > Rajiformes > Rajidae > Amblyraja > Amblyraja radiata. The sequence goes on along the minus strand of NC_045962.1, from coordinate 82,294,962 downwards.
TGATGCTCTCTCATAGACAGACTCTGACTCACTCATGGCTGATCGTCCCCTATCAATAACCCGTGCCTGCCTTCTCCCCATATCCCTTGATTCCACTAGCCCGTAGAGCTCTATCTAACTCTCTTAAATCCATCCAGTGACTTGGCCTCCACCGCCCTCTGTGGCAGGGAATTCCACAAATTCACAACTCTCTGGGTGAAAACGTTTTTTCTCACCTCTAAGACTAAATGGCTTCCCCATTATTCTAAGACTGTGACCCCTGGTTCTGGACTCGCCCAACATTGGGAACATTTTTCCTGCATCTAGCTTGTCCAGTCCTTATATAATTTTATATGTTTCTATAAGAAAACCCCTCATCCTTCTAAACTCCATTGAATATAAGCCTAGTTCCGAATAAATTTCAAGATCCTCCTTCATGTCTACAAAGCCCTTAATTGGCTTGCCCCCATCTACATCAAAAGTATGCTTACCCACCACACCACCTCCAGGTCCCTCAGATCGGCCGACTTGGGATTACTGAACATCCCGCGGTCTAGGCATAAGATCAGGGGCGACCGCGCCTTTGTGGTTGCAACTCCTAGACTGTGGAACAGCATCCCTCTTCCCATCAGAACTGCCCCCTCCATCGACTCCTTTAAGTCGAGACTTAAAACTCATCTTTACTCTCAAGCCGTTGTTGACGTCCTCTGAGGGAGGGCTATATGTATGTATTTATGTATGTACTTAATCTATGAACCACTGTTGTATAACATTCGTACCTCCATCAATGTAAAGCACTTTGGCCAACGAGAGTTGTTTTTTAAATGTGCTATAGAAATAAAAGTGACTTGACTAGTCTTTTCAATCTTTCCTCATATGACAGTCCCGCCATCGCAGGGATCAATCTCGTGAACTTTCACTGCACTGCCTCAATCACAAGGATGTCCTTCCTCAAATTAGGAGATCAAAACTCTCAGTCCGGAGAAAGGTCTCGACCCGAAACGTCACCTATTCCTTTTATCCAGAGATGCTGCCTGACCCACTGAGTCAGTCCAGTTTTTTTTGTGTTTAAAGGGCCTGTCCCAATTGGCGATTTTATTCGGCGACTGCCAGCATCATTGGCTGACGTATCAGGTCACTGAAAAAGTGGCGGCGTGACGACGTATTGACACGCGGCGTCTCCTCAAGTGGCGCAACGTTATTTTTGTCGCCGCTGGATTTTGAAATGTTCAAAATCTTTCGATGACCCTGATACGTCAGTCAATGATGCCGGCAGTCGCCGAAAAAAAACCGCCAAGTGGGACAGGACCTTAAAGGTTCCAGGCGATGGTTAATACCTACCAATCGGCAATGTAGGTTTGTGCTCTCGTTATAGAACAGAATGCTGTAGGCATTGGCTTCACTGAGAGTTTGATGGCATGTTGTGTTCCTGCCTTCATACGTCAGATCAAACATGAAGGATTGGTTGTTAGAATCAAGCTGCAATTTGATGTAATGATCTGGATCCTGTGACACAAAATAAATATTTTAGATTTTTTAAAGGCACAATGATATGATAACATTTATATTTCCATAGAAATGTTAACATTGTAAAATATGGTGAGACAAATTGTAATCGGTCTCGTTGACCTTTCCTGCATTCTTTCTACAGTCACAGTCGCAACACGGAAACAGGCCCTTCGGCCCACCGAGTCCGCACCGACCTGCGATCCCCGCACACCAACGCAATCCTACGCACACTACGGACAATTTACCTTTATACCAAGCCAATTAACCTACAAACCTGTATGTCTTTGGAGCGTGGGAGGAAACCAGATGTCCCGGAGAAAACCCACGCAGGTCACGGGGAGAACGTGCAAACTCCAAACAGACAGCGCCCGTAGACAGGATCGAACCCGGTACGGGTCTTCGGCGCTCTAAGGCAGCAACTCTACCGCTGCACCACCATGCCGCCCATTTAAGAAACATTCGGACAGGTACATAGATAGGACAGGTTTAGAGGGATATGGGCCAAACGCAGGCAATTGGGACCGGTGTGGATGGGGCATGTTGGCCAGTGTGGGCAAGTTGGGCCGAAGGGCCTGTTTCCATGCAGTATGCCTCTATGCCTCTACTCTTTCTTATTGTCATTATTACAGCACCATTACAGGATGGATGTGGAGGCTTTGGAAAGAGTGCAGGTTTACCAAAATGCTGCATGGTTGAGAGCAGGGGTGTCAAACTCATTTTAACTCATTCTAGGTCACGGGCAAAATGCAACTTCATGCGCGCCGGATCGCACCGTGAACACAGTCCGCTCCGGCACCGTGGACAGCTGCAGCCCGCTCTGGCATCGGGAAAATCATCCCGCAGGACGGATCTGACCCCTTCATGGGCCGCAACCGGCCCGCGAGTTTGAAACCCCTGATTTAGAGGGTATTAACTATAAGGAGATGTTCCACAAACTTTGGAATGTTTTCTCTGGAATGTCAGAGGTTGAAGGGAGGCCTGATAGAAGTATATGAAATAATGAGAGGCATAGATAGAGTAGACAGTCAGAATCTTTTTCTCCAAGTGTGGAAATCTCAAAGACTAGAGAGCATAGTTTTAAGACGAGAGAGACAAAGTTTAAAGGAGTTGTATGAGGCGATTTTTTTCGTAGAGAGCGTTTTATGTCCTTGGAACTCAGCGTGGTGACTGGGGCATTTAAGAGGCTTTTAGATAGGCACATGGATATGCAGGGTATGGAGGGATATGGTTCACATGCAGGCAGAGGAGATTAGTTTAACTTGGCATCATGTTTGGCATGGACATTGTAGGCCAAAGGGTCTATTCTTGCACATAACTATTCTGTTCTCTACGTTCCAATCTACCTCAAAGTGGCCATTGCGCTTTTTCTGTCTGCACTTTCTCTGTAGCTGCAACTCTATTTTTTTGCACTGTTTATTTTTCTCTTTTGCATTATCTGATGTACTCATGTCCATCTTGTCCAAACATTATGCCAAGTTAAAATAAACTTCCCTGGAATTTCGACGGATGAGAGGGGATCTTATAGAAACATATAAAATTCTTAAGGGATTAGACAGGCTGGAGGCAGGAAAAATGTTCCAGTTGTTGTGGGAGTCCAGAACTGGAGGTCACAGTTTAAGAATAAGGGGGAGGCCATTTAGGACTGAGATGAGGAAAAATGTTTTCATCCAGAGAGTTGTGAATCTGTGGAATTCTCTGCCACCGAAGGCAGTGGAAGTTAATTCACTAGATGTTTTCAAGAGAGAGTTAGATATAGCTCTTAGGGCTAACGGAATCAAGGGATATGGGGAGAAAGCAGAAACGGGGTACTGATTCTGGATGATCAGCCATGATCATATTGCATGGAGGTAGACAAAAATGCTGGAGAAACTCAGCAGGTGAGGCAGCATCTTTGGAGCAAAGAAATAGGTGACGTTTCGGGTCGAGACCCTTCTTCAGACTGATGTCGGGGAGGGAGGGGGGCAGGAAAAAGAAAGAGGCGGAGACAGTAGGCTTGTGGGAGAGCCGGGGAGGGGTATGGGGAGGGAAAGGAGGGAGAAAGCAAGGACTATTTGAAATTAGAATATCTGAAACTATCTGCATGGCGAGGTGACAACTTGAATTGGTAGTAAGGAAGGCAAATGCAATGGCAGCATTTATTCTGAGGGGATTCGGATATAAAACGAGGGATATAATGCTGAGGCTTGGTCATGCGCTGGTCAGACCGTATTTGGAGTATTGTGAGCAATTTTGGGCACCATATCTGAGGAGGGATGTGCTGGGGTTGGAGAGGGTCCACAGGAGGTTTACAATAATTATTCCAGGAATGATTGCGTTAACATACGACGAGCGTTTGACGGCACCTGACCTGCACTCACTGGAGTTTTGAAGAATGAGGGGGGGCCTCATTGAAACTTATCGAATAGTGAAAGCCCTGGATGGAGTGGATGTGGAGAGGATGTTTCCACTAGTGGGAGAATCTAGGATTAGAGGCCATAGCCTTAGAATTAAAGGATGTTCCTTTAGGAAGGAGATGAGGAGAAATTTATTTAGTCAGAGGGTGGTGAATCTGTGGAATTCTTTGCCACAGAAGGCTGTGGAGGCCAAGTCAGTGGATATTTTTAAGGCAGAGATAGATAGATTCTTGATTAGTATGGGTGTCAGGGTTTATGGGGAGAAGGCAGGAGAATGGGGTTAAGAGGGAGATATAAATCAACCATGAATGAATGGCGGAGTAGACATGATGGGCCGAATGGCCTAATTCTGCTCCGAGAACTTTACCTGAGAGGGTGCCATGGTGGTTGGAAAGCCATCGTGACCTTGGAGCGAGATGGTAATATCTTTATCAGCCAGGTTTAGGAACTGAACGTAACTTTCTTTAACACCGGGTTCTGGCACCAGAGTGCTCTGGGAAACACAAAGATATCAACATATTTAATGTGTGGGAAGGAACTGCAGATGAAATGTGAAAGAAGGAACAGCGGATGCTGTTTTAAACCGAAGATAGACACAATAGGCTGAAGTAACTCAGCGGGTACGGGCAGCATCGCTGGAGGGAAGGAATGGGTGACGTTTCGGGTCGAGACCCTTCTTCAGAGAGAGGAACTGCAGATGCTGGTTTAAACCAAAGATAGACACCAAATGCTGGAGTAACTCAGGCAGCATCTCTGGAGAGAAGGAATGCTGCCTGTCCTGCTGAGTTACTCCAGCATTTTGTGTCAGCATATTTAATGGCATTCTAGAGAGCAGCAATATGGACAGAAACTGGGAGAATATAGAATTAGCATGAACGGTTGATCAATGGTCAGCGTAGATAGAGTGCATGTTTTCCCCGGGTGCTCTGGTCTCCTCCCACATTCCAGAGACGTGCAGGTTTGTAGGCTAATTGAGCTTTGTAGAATTTAAATTGTCCCTAGTGTGCGTATGATAGCGTTAATGTGTGGGTCTCTGGCGCTGTTAGGCCACTTTGTCACCCCCCCCTCCAATAAAAATTAGTTGTAAGTTGTAGAGAAAGTTGAGGGAAGAAAGATTTACAATAATTATTCCAGGAATGAGTGGGTTATCATACGATGAGCGTTTGAGCACGGGGCCTGTACTCGCTGGAGTTTAGAAGGTTGAGGGGGGACCTCATTGAATTCTGTGGAATTTTCTGCCTCAGAGGAGCCGTGGAGGCCAGTTCTCTGGATACTTTCAAGAGAGAGCTAGATTGGGCTCTTAAAGATAGCGGAGTCAGGGGATATGGGGAGAAGGCAGGAACGGAGTACTGATTGTGGATGATCAGCCATGATCACATTGAATGGAGGTGCTGGCTCGAAGGGCCAAATGGGCTACTCCTGCACCTATTGTCTATTGAAACTTACAGAATAATGAAAGGCCTGGATAGAGTGGATGTGGAGAGGATGTTTCCACTGGTGGGAGAGTCTAGGACCAGAGGTCGTGGTCTTAAAATTAAAGGGTGCTCTCAGAAAGGAGGTGAGGAGTCAGAGGGTGGTGAATCTGTGGAACTCATTGACACAGAGGGCTGTGGATGCCAAGTCAGTGGATATTTTTAAGGCAGAAATAGACAAAGTCTTGATTAGAACGGGTGTCAAGGGTTATGGGGAGAAGGCAGGAGAATGGGATCAGGAGGCAGAGATCAGCCAACTTTCTCACTCCCAAATAAGGGACAAAAGGTCAAAATAAGGGACAAATTCCCGATGGCAATTCATTGACCGACTCAGCCGTGGCTGGGTGAATGATGAGTTGGCCCGGGTGCTGGACTGCACACAAAGCCCAGCCGGCGGGCCAGCTGAGGAGTTTTGGCCCGGGCGCCGGACTTTGCGCGCGACATAGCACACAAAGTCAGGCACCCCGTCCAACTCATGAACCTATGATCGGCCATGAGAAGGAGGGGGGGTTGTGGTGTCGGAGGTGGTAAGCGAAGGTCCGAAGGTCGGACAGCTGGCCGGGCTGCCGACCGATGGGGCCACGGGCGAGGCGCTGCTGCTGCTGCACTCCATGGGCTGCAGTACCTCAACACGGGTGTGGCGGGGCCAGACGCGGCGCTCCGACCCGACAATCCCCTCGACCCGAGTAGTGGTGGTCAATTACGGGACAAGGGCGGTCCCGTATGGGACAAACCAATTTAGCCCATTATGCGGGATGTCCAGGCTAATACGGGACAGTTGGCAACCCTACCCATGATTGAATCACGGAGTAGACTCGATGGGCCGAATGGCCTAATTCTACTCCTATTACTTATGAACTTTAGGACTCAGTGGGCCAAAGAGTCTGAATCCTTAAACAACACTAAACTCTATAAGAAGAAGATACGTTCAAAAATACATCAAACGATAGCCTGAACAAAATCCAGAACGATACATTGGGAATGTGCAGGAAGAATGTGCAAACTCCACAGTGGAGGAGCAGCTGAGGTCAGGCTTGAACCAGGAAACACTCAGCAGCTCAGGCTGAATCTGCAGAAAGAGAAAGAGGGTTAACATTTCAGGTCGAAGGCCCTTCGTCAGAGCTGGGAATGAGATGAAAGAAGCTCGAATGGGACGTAAAGAAAGGGAATTAAAGAGGTGACACTGAGGCAAGGGAAGGAACAGGGTGGAGACTTAAAATGGAACATGGTCACCCCTGGCCTTTCATGCCACACGTTGAAGGGAGAGGTGTGGGGAGCGGAGGGGTGGGAGCGCGGGATTCGAACCTACCTGCACCTGGAGCTCCACAAAGGCCGCGGCTATAAACGCCACGGAAGTCAGCAGCATGCCGACCGTCATCCTTCTGAGAGGCCTGGGGAACGGTGAGAGAGAGAGTGAGAGAAGAGAGGTGTGAGGCCTGTTTCACCAGGCCTTCAATGGGGGGAGAAAGTTAAAGCACGATCACGGGGGATTAGACAGACACAAAGTGCTGGAGTAACTCAGCGCATCAGGCAGCATCTATGGAGAACATGCACAGATGACCTTTCGGGTTGGGATCCTTCTTCAGACTGATTCTAGTGGGAGGATGCTGGGGGGGGGGGGGGGGGGGGGGGGGGTAAGAAATTGGAAGCGCGATTGAAAACTCGGTTCTGGCAACGGATGACCTCAGGCAACAAGGTTCCCCCCTAGGCTGATTGTCGACTGGAGACGTTGTGATATTTCCAAGGCACAGATAGATAGATTCTTGATTAGTACAGGTGTCTGGCGTTACGGGGAGAAGGCAGGAGAATGGGGTTAGTAGGGAGAGATAAATCAGCCATGATTGAATGATGGAGTAGACATGAAGGGCCGAATGGCCTAATTCTTCTCCTATCGCTTCTGGCATCCCCTCTCTCTCCATCCCTCCCCCATCCTAGTCGTTGTCATAGCTTCAAAGTTGTCTTGTTGAGTCTCATTGACTGTAACTTGTTTTCACCCAGCCCACGGCTAACAATGGCCCGTTTCCTTTAATGTCTCGTTGCGTTTTAAACCAACGTCTGCAGGTCCTTCTCGCACATTACACCTTCCTCCGTTTAACAGCCACATATTGTTAAGGTTAAAGCACGGAAATGGCTCTTGAAGGCGCAAATACTTACGTCACCTTAAGTTTACATTTCGCAAAGAGTGGATAAATCCCCATGTCAAAGATTGGAATAAAAGTGACTATCAAAATGGCGTTAATTGTCTGTGCAAAACAAAAAGACACAAAGCAATAATAATAATTAGTGGGATTTAGTAACATTGTCTTGCATTCGTAGTCAGCCTAAAGGCCGATTTTTTTCAGCGACTGCTGGCATAATTGGAACATAGAAACATAGAAAATAGGTGCAGGAGGAGGCCATTCGGCCCTTCGAGCCGGCACCGCCATTCATTGTGATCATGGCTGATCGTCCCCAATCAATAACCTGTGCCTGCCTTCTCACCATATCCCTTGATTCCACTAGCCCCTAGAGCTCTATCTAACTCTCCCTCAAATCCATCCAGTGACTTGGCCTCCACTGCCCTCTGTGGCATGGAATTCCACAAATTCACAACTCTCTGTGTGAAAAAGTTTTTTCGCACCTCAGTCTTAAATGGCCTCCCCTTTATTCTAAGACTGTGGACCCTGGTTCTGCTCGCCCAACATTGGGAACATTTTTCCTGCATCTAGCTTGTCCAGGCCTTTTTATAATTGTATATGTTTCTATAAGATATCCCCTCATCCTTCTAAACTCCAGTGAATACAAGCCTAGTCTTTTCAATCTTTCCTCATATGACAGTCCCGCCATCCCAGGGATCAACCTCAATCACAAGGATGTCCTTCCTCAAATTAAGAGACCAAAACTGTACACAATACTCCAGATGTGGTCTCACCAGAGCCCTATACAACTACAGAAGAACCTCTTTACTCCTATACTGAAATCCTCTTGTTATGACGTATCAGAAAAAAGAGTGGAAGGGCAATAGTAATAGGGGATTCAATTGTAAGGGGAATAGATAGGCGTTTCTGCGGCCGCAAATGAGACTCCAGGATGGTATGTTGCCTCCCTGGTGCAAGGATCAGGGATGTCACTGAACGGCTGCAGAACATTCTGGAGGGGGGGGGGGGGGGGGAACAGCCAGTTGTCGTGGTGCATATTGGCACCAACGATATAGGTAAAAAAAGGGATGAGGTCCTGCAAAGTGAATTTAGGGAGCTAGGAGATAAACTTAAAAGTAGGACCTCAAAGGTAATAATCTCTGGATTACTACCAGTGCCACGGGCTAGTCAGAGTAGAAATAGGAGGATATTGCAGATGAATACGTGGCTTGAAAAATGGTGCAAGGGGGAGGGATTCAAGTTTTTAGGGCATTGGAACCAGTTCTGGGGGAGGTGGGACCAGTACAAACAGGACGGTCTGCACCTGGGCTGGAATGGAACCAATGTCCTTGGGGGAGTGTTTGCTAGTGTTGTCGGGGAGGATTTAAACTAATGTGGCAGGGGGATGGGTGCAAGAGCAGAGAGGCAGAGGGGTGTAAAATGAGGGTAGAAGCAATAGGTAGCAAGGTGAAAAGTAAGCAGACAAATCCAGGGCAAAAGTCAAACAGGGCCACTTTTCAACATAATAGTATAAGGGGTAAGAGTGTTGTAAAGACAAGCCGGAAGGCTTTGTATCTTAATGCAAGGAGCATTCGTAATAAGGTGGATGAGTTGAATGTGCAGGTAGTTATTAATGAATATGATATAGTTGGGATCACGGAGACATGGCTCCAGGGTGACCAAGGCTGGGAGCTGAACATCCAGGGATATTCAATATTCAGGAGGGATAGACAGAAAGGAAAAGGAGGCGGGGTAGCGTTGCTGGTTAGAGAGGAGATTAACGCAATAGAAAGGAAGGAAATTAGCTTGGAGGATGTGGAATCGATATGGGTAGAGCTGCGAAACACTAAGGGGCAGAAAACGCTAGTGGGAGTTGTGTACAGGCCACCTAACAGTTGTAGTGGAGTTAGGGATGGCATCAAACAGGAAATTAGAAACGCGTGCAACAAAGGTAAAACAATTATAATGGGTGACTTCAATCTACATATAGATTGGATGAATCAAATTGGCAGGGGTGCTGAGGAAGAGGATTTCTTGGAATGTATGCGGGATAGTTTTCTAAACCAACATGTAGAAGAACCAACGAGAGAGAAGGCTATTCTAGACTGAGTACTGAGTAATGAGGAAGGGTTAGTTAGCAGTCTTGTTGTGCGTGGCCCCTTGGGCAAGAGTGACCATAATATGGTTGAGTTCTTCATTAGGATGGAGAGTGACATTGTTAATTCAGAAACAAGGGTCCTGAACTTAAAGAAAGGTGGGTATGAGACGTGAACTGGCCAAGATAGACTGGCAAATGATTCTTAAAGAGTTGACGGTGGATATGCAATGGAAGGCATTTAAAAACTGCATGAATGAACTACATCAAGTGTTCATCCCAGTTTGGCAAAAGAATAAATCAGGGAAGGTAGTGCATCCGTGGATAACAAGGGAAATCAGGGATAGTATCAAAACAAAAGATGAAGCGTACAAATTAGCCAGAACAAGCAGCCTACCAGAGGACTGGGAGAAATTCAGAGTCCAGCAGAGGAGGACAAAAGGCTTAATTAGGAAAGGGAAAATAGATTATGAAAGGAAACTGGCAGGGAACATAAAAACTGACTGCAAAAGATTTTATAGATATGTGAAGAGGAAAAGATTAGTTAAAACAAATGTAGGTCCCTTGCAGTCAGAAACAAGCGAATTGATCATGGGGAACAAGGACATGGCAGACCAATTGAATAACTACTTTGGTTCTGTCTTCACTAAGGAATACATAAACAATCTGCCGGAAATAGCAAGGGACCGGGGGTTAAATGAGATGGAGGAACTGAGTGAAATCCAGGTTAGCCAGGAAGTGGTGTTAGGTAAATTGAATGGATTAAAGGCCGATAAATCCCCAGGGCCAGATAAGTTGCATCCCAGAGTACTTAAGGAAGTAGCCGCAGAAATAGTGTATGCATTAGTGATACATTTTCAAAACTCTTTAGATTCTGGAGTAGTTCCTGAGGACTGGAGGGTAGCTAATGTAACCCCACTTTTTAAAAAGGGAGGGAGAGAGAAAACGGGGAATTACAGACTAGTTAGTCTAACATCGGTGGTGGGGAAAATTCTGGAGTCTGTTATTAAAGATGGGATAGCAGCACATTTGGAAAGTGGTGAATTCATTGGACAAAGTCAGCATGGATTTATGAAAGGTAAATCATGTCTGACGAATCTTATAGAATTTTTCGAGGATGTAACTAGTAGAGTGGATAAGGGAGAACCAGTGGATGTGTTATATCTGGACTTTCAGAAGGCTTTTGACAAGGTCCCACATAAGAGATTATTATACAAACTTAAAGCACATGGTATTGGGGGTTCAGTATTGATGTGGATAGAGAACTGGCTGGCAGACAGGAAGCAAAGAGTAGGAGTAAACGGGTCCTTTTCAGAATGGCAGGCAGTGACTAGTGGGGTACCGCAAGGCTCAGTGCTGGGACCCCAGCTATTTACAATATATATTAATGATCTGGATGAGGGAATTGAATGCAACATCTCCAAGTTTGCGGATGACACGAAGCTGGGGGGCAGTGTTAGCTGTGAGGAGGATGCTAGGAGGCTGCAAGGTGACTTGGATAGGTTGGGTGAGTGGGCAAATGCATGGCATATGCAGTATAATGTGGATAAATGTGAGGTTATCCACTTTGGTGGCAAAAACAGGAAAGTAGACTATTATCTGAATGGTGGCCGATTAGGAAAAGGGGAGATGCAACGAGACCTGGGTGTCATGGTACACCAGTCATTGAAAGTAGGAATGCAGGTGCAGCAGGCAGTGAAAAAAGCAAATGGTATGTTAGCATTCATAGCAAAAGGATTTGAGTATAGAACAGGGAGGTTCTACGGCAGTTGCACAGGGTCTTGGTGAGACCACACCTGGAGTATTGCGTACAGTTTTGGTCTCCTAATCTGAGGAAAGACATTCTTGCCATGGAGGGAGTACAGAGAAGGTTCACCAGACTGATTCCTGGGATGGCAGGACTTTCATATGAAGAAAGACTGGATAGACGCGGCTTGTACACGCTGGAATTCAGAAGATTGAGGGGGGATCTTATAGAAACTTACAAAATTCTTAAGGGGTTGGACAGGCTAGATGCAGGAAGATTATTCCCGATGTTGGGGAAGTCCAGAACTAGGGGTCACAGTTTAAGGATAAGAGGGAAGTCTTTTAGGACCGAGATGAGAAAATCATTTTTTACACAGAGAGTGGTGAATCTGTGGAATTCTCTGCCACAGAAGGTAGTTGAGGCCAGTTCATTGGCTATATTTAAGAGGGAGTTAGATGTGGCCCTTGTGGCTAAAGGGATCAGGGGGTATGGAGAGAAGGCAGGGATGGGATACTGAGTTGGATGATCAGCCATGTTCATATCGAATGGCGGTGCAGGCTTGAAGGGCCGAGTGGCCTACTCCTGCACCTATTTTCTATGTTTCTATCTATGTTTCTATCAGGTCACCGAATGATTTGTGCGGTGATGCGGCGTGATGCTTCGTGACGCGTGCTGTCTCCTCAAGTGTCGCAACATTTTTTTTGTCGACGCTGGATTTTGAAATGTTCAAAATATTTTGGCAACAAGTATAGGAGCAGGGAGGTTCTACTGCAGTTGTACAGGGTCTTGGTGAGATCACACCTGAAGTATTGCCTACAGTTTTGGTCTCCAAATCTGAGGAAGGATATTATTGCCATATAGGGAGTGCAGAGAAGGTTCACCAGACTGATTCCTGGGATGTCAAGACTTTCATATGAAGAAAGACTGGATAGACTCGACTTGTACTCGCTAGAATTTAGGAGATTGAGGGGGGATCTTATAGAAACTTACAAAATTCTTAAGGGTACACTCCACCATCTGCAGTTCCTTCTTGAACAAAATTCTTAAGCGATTGGACAGGCTAGATGCAGGAAGATTGTTCCCGATGTTGGGGAAGTCCAGAACAAGGGGTCACAGTTTAAGGATAATGGGGAAATCTTTTAGGACCGAGATGAGAAAAACATTTTTCACACAGAGAGTGGTGAATCTCTGGAACTCTCTGCCACAGAAGGTAGTTGAGGCCAGTTCATTGGCTATATTTAAGAGTTAGATGTGGCCCTTGTGGCTAAAGGGATCAGGGGGTATGGAGAGAAGGCAGGTACGGGATACTGAGTTGGATGATCAGCCATGATCATATTGAATGGCGGTGCAGGCTCGAAGGGCCGAATGGCCTACACCTGCACCTATTTCCTATGTCTATGTTTTCTAACACTGATATGACGCCGGCAGTCGCCGAAAAAAATTGCCAAGTGGGACAGGCCCTTAATGCTATTAGACACAGCACGACAACACTCAAGTGTAAATGGTTAACGTTTTACATTTAGCTGATATCGTCAATTGATCAATATAGACACAAAAAGCTGTGCATTCACCATATCTACGCCCCCTCATGATTTTTTATATATCTATAAGATCAGCTCTTTATTTCTAATACTCCAAGGAATAAAATCCTAGCCTGGTTAACCTCTCCCTATAACTCAGCCCCTCCAGTCCTGGCAACTTGTATTCAATAGCAGGATGATCAAAGCTGTATCACTCTTTCTGACTAAAGTCTAAAGAAACTGTAAAGAAAACGGTGGCGCAGCGGTAGAGCTACTGCCTTACAGGGCCAGAGACCCAGGTTCCATCCTGACTACGGGCTCCGTCTGTACGGAGTTTGTACGTTCTCCCCGTGACCCGCGTGGGTTTTCTCTGAGAGCTTCGGTTTTCTCCCACACTCCAAACGCATACAGGTTTGCAGGCTAATTGGCTTGGTGTAAATGTAAATTGAGCCTAGTGCGTGTGGGGTAATATTAGTGCGCGGGGATCGCTGGTCGGCGCGGACTCGGTGGGCGGAAGGGCCTGTTACCGTGCTGTATCTCTAAACTAAAACGAAGCGGGCAGAATCTTAGTCCTTATCGCATATTTACGGCATAACAAACGTCATAAATCTCACTGACTATCAAAGAGGTTTGAAATGCATCCACGTTACCTGCATCTGATCAGGTTGTATAATAAATCCGCCCTGAAATAAGAGTTCACAGCTTGTTAGTTCCACATAGTTCCACAGTGAGAGTGAGACATCTTCCGTTTAGTACAGGACTGGATGCCCTATCAGAAGGTGACAATAGACAATAGACAATAGGTGCAGGAGTAGGCCATTCGACCCTTCGAGCCAGCACCGCCATTCAATGTGATCATGGCTGATCATCCCCAATGAGTACACCGTTCCTGCCTTCTCCCCATATCCCCTGACTCTGCTATTTTTAAGAGCCCTATCTAGCTCTCTCTTGAAAGCATCCAGAGAACCCGCCTCCACCGCTCTCTGAGGCAGAGAATTCCACAGACTCACCACTCTCTGTGAGTAAAAGGGTTTCCTCGTCTCCGTTCTAAATGGCTTACTCTTTATTCTTAAACTGTGGCCCCTGGTTCTGGACTCCCCCAACATCGGGAACATGTTTCCTGCCTCTAGCGTGTCCAAACCCTTAACAATCATATGTTTCAATGAGATACCCTCTCATCCTTCTAAACTCCAGAGTGTACAAGCCCAACCGCTCCATTGTCTCAGCGTATGCCAGTCCCGCCATCCCAGGAATTAACCTTGTAAACCTACGCTGCACTCCCTCAATCGCAAGAATGTCCTTCCTCAAATTAGGGGACCAAAACTACACACAATACTCCAGGTGTGGTCTCACTAGGGCTCTGTACAACTGCAGAAGGAGCTCTTTGCTCCTATATTCGATTCCTCTTGTTATAAAGGCTAACATGCCATTCGCTTTCTTCACTGCCTGTTGTACCTGCATGCTTACTTTCATAGACTGCTGTACAAGGACCCCCAGATCCCGTTGTACTTCCCCTTTTCCCAACTTGACGCCATTTAGATGGTAATCTGCCTTCCTGTTTTTGCTACCAAAGTGGATAACCTCACATTTATCCGCGTTAAACTTCATCTGCCATGTATCTGCCCACTCCCCCAACCTGTCCAAGTCACCCTGCATTCTCATAGTATCCTCCTCACAGTTCACACTGCCACCCAGCTTTGTGTCATCTGCAAATTTGCTAATGTTACTTTGAATCCTTTCATCCAAATCATTGATGTATATTGTAAATAGCTGCGGTCCCAGCACTGAGCCTTGCGGTACCCCACTAGTCACTGCCTGCCATTCTGAAAGGGACCCGTTAATCCCTACTTTTTGTTTCCTGTCTGCCAACCACTTCTCTATCCAATTCAGAGCACTCTACCCCCAATACCATGTGCCCTAATTTTGCCCACTAATCTCCAATGTGGGACCTTATCAAATGCTTTCTGAAAATCCAGGTACACTACATCCACTGGCTCTCCCTTGTCGATTTTCCTAGTTACATCTTCAGAAAATTCCAGAAGATTAGTCAAGCATGATTTCCCCTTCGTAAATCCATGCTGACTCGGACTGATCCTGTTACTGCTATCCAAATGTGCGGCTATCTCATCATTTATAATTGACTCCAGCATCTTCCCCACCACCGATGTCAGCCTAACTGGTCTATAATTCCCTTTTCTCTCTCCAGCCTTTCTTAAAAAGTGGGATAACATTAGCTACCCTCCAATCCTCAGGAACTGATCCTGAGTCTATAGAACATTGGAAAATTATCACCAATGCATCCATGATTTCTAGAGCCACTTCCTTAAGTACCCTGGGATGCAGACCATCAGGCCCTGGGGATTTATCAGCCTTCAGTCCCATCAGTCTACCCAACACCATTTCTTGCCTAATGTGGATTTCCTTCAGTTCCTCCGTCATCCCAGATCCTCTGGCCACAACTATAGCAGGAAGATTGTTTGTGTGCTCCTTAGTGAAGACAGATCCGAAGTACCTGTTCAACTCATCTGCCATTTCCTTGTTCTCCATAATAAATTCACCTTTTTCGGTCTTAAAGGGTCCAACTTTAGTCTTAACTATTTTTTTCCTCTTCACATACCTAAAGAAGCTTTTACTATCCTGCATTATATTCTTGGCTAGCTTACCTTCATACCTCATCTTTTCTCCCCGTATTGTCTTTTTGGTTATCTTCTGTTGTTCTTTAAACATTACCCAATCCTCTTGCTTCCCGCTCATCTTTGCTACGTTGTACTTCTTCGCTTTAATTTTTATACTGTCCCTGACGTCCCTTGTCAGCCATGGTCGTCCCTTTCTCCCATTGGAATCTTTCTTCCTCCTAGGAATGAACTGATCCTGCACCTTCTGTATTATTCCTAGAAATACCTGCCATTTTTGTCCCACTGTCATCCCTGCTAGTGTATCTTTCCAGTCAACTTTGGCCAGCTCCTCCCTCATGGCCCCATAGTTCCCTTTATTCAACTGCAACACTGACACCTCCGATCTACCCTTTTCCCTTTCCAATTGTAGATTAAACCTGACCATGTTATGGTCACTACCTCCTAATGGCTCATTAACCTCGAGGTCCTTTATCAATTCCGGTTCATTACATAACACTAAATCCAGAATTGCCTTCTCCCTGGTAGGCTCCAATACAAGCTGTTCGAAGAATCCATCACAAAGGCACTCTACAAAGTCCCTTTCTTGGGGTCCAGTACCAACCTGATTTTCCCAGTCTACCTGCATGTTGAAATCTCCCAAAAACAACCACAGCATTACCTTTGCTACATGCCAATTTTAACTCCTGATTCAACTTGCGCCCTATGTCCAGGCTACTGTTTGGGGGACTGTAGATTAGTCCCATTAGGGTATTTTTACCCTTACAATTCCTTAGTTCTATCAATACTGACTCCACATCTCCTGTTTCAATGTCACCCCTTGCAAGGGACTGAATCTCATTCCTCACCAACAGGGCAACCCCACCCCCTCTGCCCACCTGCCTGTCTTTTCGATAGGAGGTATACCCTTGAATATTCAGTTCCCAGCCCTGGCCCTCTTGCAGCCATGTCTCAGTAATTCCCACAACATCATATTTGCCAGTTTCTAGCCTCAAGCTAGTCCACTTTATTCTTTGTACTTCGCGCATTCATATACAGCACTTTGACCTCCGTATTCACTTCCCCCCTCGCACCTCTCTCAATTAGCCCTGACCTTACTGCTCGAGCTTTCCTTCCCATTAATTCGAGATGTAAGATGCTTACTTACAAAGTCACCATTCATTCCAGTGGCTTGCAGAGTCCATCGGGATCCCTGGCAACAACAAGTACATACATTCATAAGTCATTGTAGGAGAAGTAGGCCATTCGGCCCATTGAGTCTACTCCGCCATTCAATCATGGCTGACCTCTTTCTCCCTCAACGACATTCTACGGACTTCTCCCGACACCCGTACAGATGAACAATCTGTCAATCTGCGCCTTAAAAATACCCAATGGTGTGGCCTCCACAGCCGTCCGTGGCAATGAATTCCACAGATTCACCACCCTCTGATTGAAGAAATTCCTCCTCATCTCCTTTCTAACACCGTGAGATGTTGGTTGATTGAAAGATACAGCATGGAAACGGGCCCTTCAGCCCATCCAGTCCACGCCGACCATCGATCACACGAGTACGAAGTCATCCCAATTTCTGATGCACCCCCTACACGAGGGACAATTTACAGAGGCCAATTAACCTACAAATCCGTATTTGGGAAGTGGGATGCTTTGAGGGAGCGTGCAAACTCCACACAGAAAGCATCCGAGTAGAGGAACGAGGATCGCCCGCTGGGGGCCCAACATGGGTGGTCCGAATGGTAAACCCGGCTCGCCCACCGCGGACTCCAAACCTCTTTCTTTCTCCTCTTTCTTACTGTCTCCATCCCTCTCTCGCTCCCATTCTCCCTCTTTCCCTCCCTCACTCTTTCTCTCTCCCTCCCTCACTCACTCACCTTCCCTCCCTCTCCCACCCCTCTCTCTCTCCCTCCCTCTCCCTCCCCGTTCCTCCCACCTTCCTTCTCTCTCTCCTCTTTCTCCCCCTCTCTCTCCCCATCTCTCTCTCTCTCCCTCTCTTTCATTTCTCTTCATTTAACTCTTTCTAAAGTTACCGAACAACCTTTAGTTTTGATGACGACTTCCTGAACAAGTTTCTTACCATCTGGTCAAAAAGTGCCCAATACATTGGAAGAGGGAGATAAAGAAACAGGACTCGAGTGACCATCTTAATCTCCTTGATAACATGTTCCTGTGAGACAAAGAATTCTATCAAAAAAAGACTTTGTTTTGGAAATGAAAAATAACATATCTTATGATTTATTTAAAAAATTCAATTAAATTACTGAATAAAATTCAATGGAAGAGTTTCACGTAACTGGATATTTTTCCGTTGCCCAGTCAAGCCAATGTTCCCTTTTCGCATAGGTACTCGAACGATGTTTCCAGCGATTTCTGATTGCAAACTACAAGAAAGGACATTTATTTTAACCAATTTCACTGGTTAGAAATTGATCCTGCATTTCAGACTGATTAGAAAGGTCCCTACCCAAAACGTTGCCTGCCCATGTTCTCCAAACCTCGTTGAGTTTACTTCAGTTTTATTTTTTGTAGTTTTATGTCCCTGTCCCACTTGGGAAACCTGAACGGAAACCTCTGGAGACTTTGCGCCCCACCCAAGGTTTCCGTGCTGTTCCCGGAGGTTTTTGTCAGTCTCCCTACCTGCTTCCACTACCTGCAACCTCCGGGAACCACCTGCAGCCTCCGGGAACCGCACGGAAACCTTGGGTGGGGCGCAAAGTCTCCAGAGGTTTCCGCTCAGGTTTCCTAAGTGGGACAGGGGCTTTAGAGGTAAAGAGCGGAAACAGTCCCTCTTGCCCATTGAATCCGCGCTGACCAGTGATCCCTGCAGATAAACACTGTCCTACACCAGGGAACATTTTTACAATTACACCAAGGCAATTAATCTACAAACCTGTATGACTTTGGAGTGTGGGAGGAAACCGAAGTTCTCGGAGAAAACCCACGCAGGTCACGGGGTTCTTACAGATAGCGGAGTCAGGGAATATGGGGAGAAGGCAGGAACGGGGTACTGAATGCGGATGATCAGCCATGACCACAGTGAATGGCGATGCTGGCTCAAAGGGCCGAATGCCCTACTCCTGCACCTATTGTCTAGACTCCGTACAGACAGCACCCGTAGTCGGGAATGAACCCGGGTCTCTGCCGTTGGAAGACAGCAACTCTACGCCACTGTGCTGCCCGATTAGAAATTGACCCTGCATTTCAAGACTTGAAATTAACCTGCTTTTCAGACTGATTAGAATGGTCCCGACCCGAAACGTTGCCTGTCCATGTTCTCCAGATGCTGCTGAACCTGTTGAGTTACTCCAACACTTTGTGTCCTTTTTTGTAAACCAGCATCTGTTGTTCCTTGTTTCTACATTAAATCCATGACCCACTGATCTACCTATCTCCAATATCACAACTCCTCCTAAATTTCAATACCTTTCTTTAAACCTCCCTTCCATTGACTCCATTTATACCTCACGCTGACTCAGCAAGACCAGCAGTGTAATCAAGGATGAGTTGCACCCTGGCCACTCCATCTTCTCCCCTCTACCATGAAGCAAAATGTATAGAAGTGTGAAAACACACACCTCCAGGTTCAGGGACATCTGTCATTTACACACCTTACCCTTCCTTATCTTTGTGTCTCCCACTCACCTGACTCTCAGTATGAAGAAGGGTCTCGACCCGAAACATCACCCATTCCTTCTCTCTAGAGATGCTGCCTGTCCCGCTGAGTTATTTCAGCAATTTGTGTCTATCTAGAGTGTAAACCAGCATCTGCAGTTCCTTCCTACACAGGTTCTTCCCAGCTGTTATCAGGCAACTGAACCATCCTACCAACAACTAGAGAGCAGTCCTGAGCCATTATCTACCTCATTGGTGACCCTCGGACTATCTTTGATCAGACTTTGCTGGCTTTACCTAGCACTGAACGTTATTCCCTTGTCATGTATCTGTACACTGTAAATGGCTCGAGTGTAATCATGTATTGTCTTTCCACTGACTGGTTAGCACGCAAGATAATCTTTTCACTGTACCTCAGTACACGTGACAATAAACTCAACTCAACTCAACTTCCAGCCTTAAGAAGACAATTACGAGACCGCAACTGAGGAAGTATCCAGAGTCCTGGATAACTGATCTGAAAACATGATTTTGAAGCTGGCTCAGACATTTACTTCATGTATTAACTAAAATCTAGGGAGAATACGGGCAACACAGTGCCGCAGCTGGTAGAGGCGCTGGCCTCGCCGCACCAGAGATCCTGACCTCAGGTTCTGTCTGTGTGGAGTTTGCACATTCTCCCTGTGACCGTGTGGGTTTCCTCCGGGTGCCCCGCCTTGCTCCCACATAGAGTCATAGAGTGATACAGTGTGGAAACGGGCCCTTCGGCCCAACCTGCCCACACCGGCCAACAATGTCCCAGCTACACTAGTCCCACCTGCCTGCACTTGGTCCATATCCCTTCAAACCTGTCCTATCCATGTACTGTCTAACTGTTTCTTAAATGTTCGGATAGTCCCAGACTCAACGACCTCGTCTGGCAGCTTGTTCAGAAAGGTCTGAATGACAAATAAAGGATTCAATTCAATTCAATTCAATTCAATTGTTCCATACACCCACCACCTTTTGGGTGAAAAAGCTACCCTTCAGATTCCTATTAAATCGTTTCCCCTTCACCTTGAACCTATGTCCTGTGGTCCTCAATTCCCCTACTCTGGGCAAGAGACTCTGTATATCTACACGATCTATTCCTCTCATGATTTTGTACACCTCTATAAGATCACGCCTCATCCTCCTGCACTCCAAGGAATAGAGACCCAGCCTACTCAACCTCTCCCTATAGCTCACACCATCTAGTCCTGGCAACATCCTCGTAAATCTTCTCTGAACCCTTTCAAGCTTGACAATATCTTTCCTATAACATGGTGCCCAGAACTGAACACAATATTGACTGATGAAGGCCAATGTGCTGAAAGCCTTTTTGTCCACCTTATCTACCTGTGACTCGACCTTCAAGGAACCACGCACCTGTACTCCTAGATCCCTCTGCTCCACAACACTCCCCAGAGGCCTACCATAGATGTCCCAAATTGCAACAATTCACACTTCTCTGTATTAAATTCCATCAACCATTCCTCCGCCCACCTGGCCAATCGATCCAGATCCTGCTGCAATCTGTCACAACTATCTTCACTATTTGCAAAACCACTAACTTTTGTATCATCAGCAAACTTGCTAATCTTGCCCTGTATGTTCTCATCCAAATCATTGATGTAGATGACAAACAGTAACGGGCCCAGCACCGAACCCTGAGGTACACCACCAGTCCCAGGCCTCCAGTCCGAGAAGCAACGTTCCACCATCACCTTCTGCTTCCATCCATGGAGCCAATTTGCTAACCATTCAGCTATCTCTCCTTGGATCCCATGCGATTTAACCTTCCAGAGCAGGTTCCATGCGGAACTTTGTCGAAGACATGCTTGCTTGTCAGCTAATTGTGCTCTGTAAATTGTTCCTAGTGCATTGGGAGTGGTTGAAAAAGTGGGATATAACAGAACTTGTGTAAAGTTCATAGGTTGTAGGAGAAGATTTAGGCCATTCGGCCCATCAAGTCTACTCCGCCGTTCAGTCATCGCCGTTCTATCTCTCCCTCTCAACCCCATTCTAGGACAGTGCGTGTGTACGGGGTGACCACTGGTCAGCACGGACTTGGTGGATTTTCCAGGAAACAGGTTCTTCGGTATCCAAGTTTATGCCGACCATTGAACATCCCGTACTCTAACACCACCCTATACACTAGTGACAATTTACAATCTTACCGAAGCCAAATAACTTACAAACCTGCACTGTATCTCTAAGGTCTAAAGTAAAGTCTAGAGAAAATAACAAATAAGTCGTCGAAAGAGCTAGCACTGACTTAACTGGTCACTGCCTTCCTCTGATGCTGAAGGAAGCTTGATGAGTGGGTCAGTTTCTACACACTTACCCCAATACACCTGGAGACACCGACCAATACGTTTCCTTGCGGTGGAAGGTTTTTGTACAAACCACTCCCAGATAGGAAGACGACTAAAGAAAAGGGCAAAATAATACAATCAAGGCTCACATTTCCATGGCAATGTTTTGCCTGTTCTTTGTCTCCCTTATGAGACTCACCTTTCTTCTGCTTCCACACGGAAATGTGGAGCATCAGGAATGTTTGTTCTACGCGGTGACAATCCTCCCCAAACACAAAGATCGCAGCGGCCAAGATTGGGTGGCGCAGTGGTGCAGAGGTAGAGTTGCTGCCTTGCAGTGCCAGAGACACGGGTTCGATCCTGACCACGGGTACTGTCTATGCGGAGTTTGTTCGTTCTCCCCGTCACCTGCATGGGTTTTTTCCGGGATCTCCGGTTTCCTCCCACACTTCAAAGACGTACAGGCTTGTGGGCTGATTGGCTTTGGGAAAATTGGAAATTGTGTGTGCAGGATAGTGTTATTGTGCAGGGATCGCCAGGCCCTCTCATAGACGAACTGAGGCCCAGGCCAATTTCAAGCACTGTATCTCTAAAAAGTAAAATAAACTGGACTAAGTGGGACCGGTTGGGTTCCACGTTCATACGGGTGGGCTGGTCCCCCAACGCAATATTCCACCTCTCCACCAATTCCAATATTGGTGGCCAGTGGTGGGGGGGGGGGGGTTTCTGGAGCGCTAGTATGGGTATTGTGGGCTGAAGGGACTGGTTTCCAGAGGGCTAATATGGACATTGTGGGCCAAATGGATTCTTGGGGTGGCAACTCAGTCACTCAAGCCTGGTGTGCTGGCAGATCACTCACGGCTGGTGGGCTAGCAGTTGACTCACGGCTATTCCTTGAAATTCCATTTCAAGCAGGGTGCAAGGCCACCAAATTCAATTGCAGTTTCATACCACTTCAAGCAGGGTGCAAAGCCACCAAATTCAGGTGCAGTTTCCTACCACTTCGAGCAGGGTGCAAGGCCACCGAATTCAAGTGCAGTTTCCGACCACTTCAAGCAGGGTGCAAGGCAACCAAATTCAAGTGCGGTTTCATGCCATTTCAAGCAGGGTGCAAGGCCACCAAGTTCAAGTGCAGTTTCATGTCACTTCAAGCAGTGTGCAAGGCCACCAAATTCGTGCAGTTTCATGTCACTTCAAGCAGGGTGCAAGACCACCAAATGCTAGTGCTGTTTCGTGCCATTTCAAGCAGGGTGCAAGGCTACCAAATTCAAGTGCAGTTTCATACCACATCAAGCAGGGTGCAAGACAACCAAATGAAGTGCAGTTTCACACCATTTCAAGCAGGGTGCAAGGCCACCAAATTCAACTGCAGTTTCATACCATTTCATGCAGGGTGCAAGGCCACCAAATTCAACTGCAGTTTCATACCATTTCATGCAGGGTGCAAGGCCACCAAAGTCAAATGCAGTTTCATACCATTTCAAGCAGGGTGAAATAACCATAAAACCACTATAAAACCACACAAAACACCACACACAGTTCAGTAGACATTCAGTGTGTTTCACAGCTCAGACAGAGTCATGACATCTCCCTCCCCCATCTTGCAGAGACTGAGCCACACCTACACTTCCGGCTTTTATAATCCCTCCCCCCTCCAACCGGAAGGGGCTTGGCCTTCACGGCATGATTGTACATGACTTCACTGATGACTTCACTGATCCTATCATTCCATAAAGCCAAGTAGGACCTAATGTGAACTTCTTGACCATGACATGATCATTCACCTCAAAGACTCATTCCTTGCTTCCTCGATCTGCTGCCTGTTTCATTGAAGCTTGCTTCCTTCGGACAGCTTTGCTGAGATCGGGTCGCAGACTGTCAGGTTTAGTGCGGATCTTTTGTCTGAACATCAGTTCACTGGGTGACTTTCCAGTAGTTTCTTGAGGTGTGACTCGGTACGTCAGGGCCGGTTCAGAGCCGCTATAGCTCTGGGAATAAAGCTGTTTCTGCGTCTGGAGGTTCGGGCGTAGAAGGCCTTGTAACGTCTGCCGGAGGGAAGAAGTTCAAACAGTCCGTTACAAGGGTGTGATGAGTCTTTATGGATGCTGACGGCCTTCCTGAGGCACCATGTGTGGTAGATGCCCTCCAAGGCTGGTAGCTGTGTCCCAATGATCCTCTGCGCTCTGTGGACGACGCGCTGAAGAGCTCTCCTCTCCGCCTCCGTGCAGCTGAGATACCACACAGAGATGCCATACGTTAATATGCTCTCTGTGGTGCAGCGGTAGAATGTTGTCAGCAGCTGTTGGGGCAGACCAGTCTTTTTTTATGTCCTCAGGAAGAACAATCGTTGCTGTGCCTTCTTGACCAGCGCAGCGGTGTTGGTGGACCATGTGAGGTCCTCTGAAATGTGAGTGCCCAGAAACTTAAAGCTGGACACTCTCTCCACACTTTCCCCGTAAATGGAGATTGGGGCGTATTCTCCATTATGGGACCTCGTGAAGTCAATAATCAGCTCCTTGGTCTTGGAGGTGTTTAGTGACAAGTTATTACGTGCGCACCAGTCCGCCAGGTTCTGCACCTCCGCTCTGTATTTTGTTTCATCACCGTTGGTGATCAGCCCAATCACTGTTGTGTCATCTGCAAACTTCACGATGGTGTTGGTGTCGAATGCAGGAACACAGTCGTGAGTGAAGAGGGAGTAGAGCATGGGGCTTAGTACACTGTCTCAGGGCAATCACTGTTGCTGCTGCTGTTGCGTGTTTCACCCGAATGGCTTCAATCCATTTGATGTGAGATTCAAGAGAGTTCAAGAGAGTTCAAGAGAGTTTATTGCCATGTGTCCCTGATAGGACAATGAAATTCTAGCTTTGCTTCAGCACAACAGAACATAATAGACATTGGCAACAAAACACATGAATAAATAAACTGATAAAGTGCAAATAACAAATAATGGGTTATTAATGTTCAGAGTTTTGTCCGAGCCAGGTTTAATAGCCTGATGGCTGTGGGGAAGTAGCTATTCCTGAACCTGGTCATTGCAGTCTTCAGGCTCCTGTACCTTCTACCTGAAGGTAGCAGGGAGATGAGTGTGTGACCAGGATGGTGTGGGTCTTTGATGATACTGCCAGCCTTTTTGAGGCAGCGACTGCGATAAATCCCCTCAATGGAAGGAAGGTCAGAGCCGATGATGCACCTGTAGAAGTTAGAGAGAGTCCTCCTTGACAAACCGACTCTCCATAATCTTCTCAGGAAGTAGAGGCGCTGATGATTGCATTAGTGTTCTCGGACCAGGAAAGATCTTCAGAGATGTGCACGCCCAGGAATTTGAAGCTCGTGACCCTTTCAACCATCGACCCGTTGATATAAACGGGACTGTGGGTCCCCATCCTACTCCTTCCAAAGTCCACAATCAGTTCCTTGGTTTTGCTGGTGTTGAGGGCCAGGTTATTGTGCTGGCACCATATGGACAGTCGCTCGATCTCTCTTCTCATCCCCATCAGTGATACGTCCCACAACAGTGGTGTCGTCAGCGAACTTGATGATGGAGTTTGCACTATGACCGGCTATGCAGTCATGAGTATAGAGTGAGTACAGCAAGGTGGCATAGTCACAGTGAACCCTACTCCACGGTCTCTCAGGAAACTCCCATGGATGGATCTGGGCTGCAACAGGACTAGGTTGACTCTGCTGACAGCTTGGACAACTTCTCACTTGTTGTTCCAACTCTTTGTTGATTCCTGGCCACCAGACGTATGATCTTGCCAATGCCTTCATTTTCACGATGCACGGTGCGTGCTATGAAGTTCTTCATGGATTCTAGTCCTCATCTCCAGATTATCTGGAATGACCACTCATGGTCCCCACAGGATTATGCCATCCTCCACTGACAGCTCTTCTTTCTTGCTGGCAAAGGGCTTTACTTCTTCTGGAAGATTCCTTGCGCTTGGCCATCCTTCCATGATATGGTTCTTCACCTTTGAGAGAACTCTGACCTTCTCGGTGACCAAGTTGATGCCTGCCTCTGGTGCTTCATCAAGCTCTGTGAGCTCAGGGTGATTCCATGAAGAGCCCTCTTCGTGGATCGGCAAGCACGACAACGCATCGGCATTCTGGTGTTTCTTGCCTTCCCGATGGACTATCTTGGAACTGTAGGCAGAGAGGATCATATGCCATCTTGCTACGCGAGCAGAGGCCATTGGGCTGGCAGGCTTGTGATCTCCAAGAAGTCCCATCAGCAGCTCGTGATCAGTCACAATGGTGAAAGACCTCCCATGCAACTGTAAATGTGGAACTTCTTCAGTCCGAAGATTATGGATAAACCCTCCTTTTCATATTGTGCGTAGTTCACTTTGTTGGGCTTGAGAGTGCTTGAGGCAAAAGCTATCGGACATTCTTGTCCATCTGAGTCCACATGGCTTATCACAGCACCTAAGCCATAGGGGCTTGCATCCATTTGGAGCAAGATTGCTTTGGCTGGATCGTAATGCATCAGCACATTATCATTCTGCAGGAGACGCTTGGATCTCTGGAACGCCTGCTCTTGCTCCTTTCCCCATTTGAACTTGGGATCAGGCTCGCTGCTTCTCCTCCCACTCTTTGAATCTGCTAATCTGTACTCATCCTTCAGCATTAGAGTCAACGGTGCATTCTGCTGTGACAGTATAAACTTACTATAATACCCAAGTAATCCTAGGTATGCCTGGAGTTGGCTTTGGTTCACAGGCCGCTTGGCTTCCCGCACTGCATCAACTTTGTCTTGAAGAGGACGAAGACCATTCTTGTTCAGTTGATGTCCGAGATAGTCGACTGACTCTTGCATCAGTGCACACTTCTTCTTCAGACGTAACCCACTGGTTTCTAGTCTTGACAGGACCGCTTCCAGGTTCCTGAGGTGCTCTTCGTCAGTCTTTCCGCTAATGATGATATCATCCAGATACGGCTTGCACATGGGAGTATCCACTAGCAGGCTCTCCATTGTTCTCTGGAACATGGCTGGTGCGCTGGATATCCCAAAGTGTAACCTGGTATACTCGAAGAGACCTTTATGCGTATTGATTGTGGTGAACTTCCGAGCTTCAGGGTCTAACTCTATCTGATGATAGGCATGGGAGAGGTCTAAGTTAGATAACTTTTCTCCTCCTTCTAGTCCCTGCAGGAGATCCTCCAACGTTGGAAGTGGATACTGTTTCACTTTCAGCACCTTATTTGCTGTGAGCTTGTAATTTCCACAGACTCTCATGTTCCCATTCGGTTTCAGAACAGCTATGATCGGGCATGCGAAATCTGCTGTCTTCACCAGCTTGATAATGTCATCCTGCAGCAAGTCATCCAATGCGGCATCAATCTGCTTTCTAGCAGCATATGAAACAGGAGCTGCCTTGTAAAACTTTACCCCACTGTTGTCGTCTTGTGGATACACTTTGGCTTGGTATCCCTTCAGTACTCCGTGGGTGCTGTTATCAAACTGTTTGGCATGTTTGTTGAGTACTGAGCTCATGGCATCTTGCAAACTGCGTATTCTACTCGGTGGACTTAGGCTTGCACCCGGCGTGTTCTGGCTGTCTAGATTTGACAGCAATCCAGGGTACTTCCTCAACCAGTCTCTTCCCAATAGGCTTGCACCTTTCTTTACTACCACTAGGGTCAGCGTTTCTGGCTTCCTGTGAGGTTCGGGCTGTACCTGTACCGCTGCTTGTCCGTAGATGTCAACCTTCTCTCCTGTGTAGGATTTCAGCTTAAGGCTACAGGGATCTAATCTGGGGTCTTGACCGAGTTTGCTGAAGACTTCTTCTGGTACGATAGTCCATGGACTTCCAGTGTCAACTTCTAGTTGTACCTCCCTGCTGTTCACTATCACAATGGCTGTATACGGGTCAGAGTTCGTAAACTTGTTGATCGATTCATCTTCCAAGTGGCTCATGGTTCCCTCTGATGAATTTGAATCAGTCTCCTCCAAGTGGCTTGCTTTTTTCTGGAATCGTCTCCTCCTCTGCTGGTAAGCTCTAACAGCATCAGGCTGGCTTTTGGTGTGACCCATTCCCTAGCACCTGAAGCACCTACCATCTCGAAATTTACACGTCGTTGGCTCATGGCTGCCGCCACATCTCCAGCACTTCTTGAAGGATTGAACCTTGTCTTTGGATGCCCTTGGTGGACTCCTTGTCTTCTTTGGTCCAGGCTCCTTCCTTTGAAGCTGAGGAACGGAGGTAAAATCATCTTGAGGCCTTCCGATCTTCTTGATCTGCTCTACTTACATAGAAAACATAGAAAATAAGTGCAGGATTAGGCCATTCGGCCCTTCGAGCCTGCACCGCCATTCAATATGATCATGGCTGATCATCCAACTCAGTATCCTGTACCTGCCTTCTCTCCATACCCCCTGATCCCTTTAGCCACAAGGGCCACATCTAACTCCCTCTTAAATATAGCCAATGAACTGGCCTCAACTACCTTCTGTGGCAGAGAATTCCAGAAATTCACCACTCTCTGTGTGAAAAATGTTTTCCTCATCTCGGTCCTAAAAGATTTCCCCCTTATCCTTAAACTGTGACCCCTTGTTCTGGACTTCCCCAACATCGGGAACAATCTTCCTGCATCTAGCCTGTCCAACCCCTTAAGAATTTTGTAAGTTTCTATAAGATCCCCCCTCAATCTTCTAAATTCTAGCTTGTTTTAGCAACCTCCATCGCTGTCGCAATATTGACTGCGTTCTCAAAGGTTAATTTTACTTCGGAGTCACGCGAGTGACTACGTGAAGAACCCGCTCAGCGCGCATGCGCGTCATTACGCCAGCAGTGCAACAGCGGCAGCGGGAGTCAGGCGCTCCTGCTACGAGCCTGAAGGAAAGGAACGTTAGGTAAGTACTTACCTTCAGAGTAAAGTCGGTCTTTGCTTTTGTGTGGAGCAAAGCAGCAAAGGGAAGCGGCCCCCGTTCGACTCCAGGGAAGGAGCCGACAGTGGAGGGGGGAGAGGCGGCAACGGGACCGCACACGCTGCGGTCCACAGACACGGGTGCTGCGCTGATGCCCAGTCCGCTAAACAGCTGTCTGACCAACAGCAGCGGACTGGAGGGAAATTAAAAAACCGGCCAGCACCCCTGCAGACTCCCGACAAGGAGACTCGCCGCCCGAGAACCGCTGAAATGCTGCCCGAAAACGGCAGACAGCCTCTAACAGCAAGGTCAGGACCAACCTCAGGCTGGAGACAGACACGGAAGATGGGATCAGTACTTCAAACAAAAAACAAGAATGTCTGTTTCTCCAAGCCAGAGGAAGGTCATGGAGCTAAAAACTCCAGCGAGACTGCCTCAGGAGCAGGGGCAAGTCCGCCAAGGGAGCTAAACACTCCCACTCCAGTGCCTACAGCACTGGCCATCTCCCTTGTCGAGGAATCGATGGCGACCAGGGCTGGGCTGGTCAAGAAGAGGGGTCACTGGCTGAACAACATCGGGAGTATGCTTGAGGTACAGGATCAGGAAGAGCTGCTGGGTGTGGCCGCTATGTGGCTCCACCACTAGCGAGATGGCTTTTCAGTCTCAACTGATGGCCAGCTTACTACCTGTTCTTTTCAAAAATCTCCAAGACAGGTAGTCATGAGGCGTTGGATTTCATCACGCTTCCCCTAAATTGCATTTACTCAAAGTGCCCACCATTATTGGAGGGTACATTGAGCATCGCTTTAAAAAAAGCCAAATATCTAAAAATGAATTTGATACCCCTGACGTCAGCTATCATTTTTGCATGCTCTTTCCAGAGGGTCAGGGTAGTATGGCAAAACACCTGACCCTACTGTTCGCAGTGCTCCGCAACTTCTCAGGAAGTTATAAAACCTACCCTCAACTCAAAATATTTTTACAGGACTGTGAGAACGCCGACCTCACAACCACAGATCCTGCTGTCTGGCTAAGTTACCAAACCAAGCCTAAAAAACTGGACGAAGTGTCCAAAATATCGGCGCAAGAGGGCAGGGTCTGGAATGAACACCACACGTAAACCAGTCAGCAGTACCTCTAATGCGTCCACCAGGAAGGTCTACCTCATGGTACTGGTGAAAGCTCGGGGCCTGCATGCCAATCCCGTAAGCCTTTCAGGCCAAGGCCCAGAGCAGGCCCCATGGAAAATGCGCCACCCCCCAACACCACCACCTCGTCAGACAACGTGCAAGACTCGTTGGACCGGCAGGAAACAGAAGAATACCCATAACCATGGAGGTAGGTGGGTCTGGTTCCTACCAACGTATAGAAGATAGGGGCTTAATACTAACAGGGGGGAGATTACACCTGTTTTAAGAAGCACGGGAGTCTATCACAAGTGATCAGTATATACTCAATGGCTTTAGTGGATACAAAATGCAATTCATACTAGAAAAATTGCCACCAGTTCAACATTTACCCCAGAGGGTATTTTCCCTCTCCGTTAAAGAAACGAGAGGGACAAGCTGTACTGGTGAGACTAATTACAAAGGGTATCATGGGAAACATGAACCCTTGGAATTCGTATCAAATATTCGTCACTAAACCCAAAAAGATGGTGGATGTCGCATCATCATTGACTTAACTTCACTAAATATGTTTGTTAAGTATATACATTTCAAAATGGAAACGGTTGTTACTGCCAAACAACTAATTTCCAAAGGATACTTCATGGCAAGCATTGATCTTAAAGATGTTTACTATTTAGTACCATTCACGAGGATCATCGCAGATACCTGAAATTTACCTGGATGGGGCAGCTATGGCAATTTAAAGCGTTACCCAATGGGAAAATAGGCAAGACCATGGAATTGACTATGTTAGCTGTATCAGCTACCAAACAGTTATTCGAAACCCTGGGATTGTCTTACATCCAAATAAATCTAAGTTGAAGCCATCCACAGTCATGGACTACTTGGGCTTCACAATTAATTCAGTCTACGTGACTGTAACTTTGCCAAGAGACAAAACAGTTGAATTGGCACAATCATGCAACAATTTAATGGTCCACGTACTCCCAACTATTCGACAAGTAACAGAGTAATTGGGAATATGGTAGCAGCATTTCCGGCTACACAATTCAGACCTTAGCACTGTCAAAACTTACAAAGAGCAAAGGTACAGGCACCAAAACAACATACAGGTCATTATGATCGTGTCATGAAGTCACCCACTGAAACAATATCATAACAACAGTGGTGGGCAAAAAACGTTTGGCATAATTTCAACCTATTATCATCACTAACAAGTAGTAGATGAACTAACCCAGAATCATCGTTACCACTTACACTGGGTATTAAATATCTACAGATGTTGGGTGACTTTTATGGTTTAAAGCATATGCACAAATATGCATCACTTGCATGTACGATCACAAATAGATAATACTACGGTGGCAGCCTACATTAACCATATGGGCGGCATAAAATCGGTATCATGCGACAAGTTGGTCAACACAATTTGGCAATGGTGTGTCGAAAGACATATTTGGCTATCAGTAACTTACCTGCCAGGTAAGCTAAATACAGTGGCAGACACCAGGTCACGTAAATTTAATGACAATGGATGTTAAACCCCAAATAATTTGCAAAAGTTATCATGCAATATGGGACGCCAGATATCGATTTATTTGCATCAAGGCTAAATCACCAGGTACCTATGTATGTCGCTTGGGAACCAGACCCTGAGGCAGCAGCGGTAGATGCGTTCGCGCTGGATTGGGGAAATTCTTCTTCTATGCATTTCCTCCCTTCTGCCTCATCAGTTGGGGACTACGCACAATACAAATGGACTCTGCTTCAGGTATTTTGATAGTACCCGACTGGCCTACACAGCCATGGTTCCCAAAACTCCATGACATGGTTGTTGAAACTCCGATGGTATCCCCAGTGACCCAGAGTTATTAACACCCAGTGTCGGGCACAAGCCACCCGTGCCATGAAAAAAAAAAAAATCAAACTCCTGGGTTGCAGATTCTGCACAAACCACTTCTGGGACTGGGATTATCAGAACAAACCATCGACACCATGTCAGCATCCCTTCGAACATCCACTAAAAAACAGCACTTGTCCAGCATCAAGAAATGGGAGAAGTACTGCTTGGATAAAGGGACCACCTACTCAACCGCTACAGTTACCAACGTACTGGAATTCCTGGCGAACCTTCACCACGATGAAGGACTCAGCTACAGAGCCATCAACACGGCTAGAAGTGCCATGCCTGTCTATTTAAAACCAGCTCCAGGACAACAGGCCATGGGGTCCCACCCGCTGGTGGTCAAACTAATGAAGGGTATTTACAACTCTAACCCCCTAGACCAAGGTACACCCATACATGGGATGTCAGTGTGGTCCTGACATACCTCAGGGGATGGCCACCAGCCAGATCCCTTAACCTGGAACAATCTATGCTCAAAACACTCATGTTGATGGCACTTGTATCTGCACAGAGGGTCCAGTCACTACACCTATTGCGACTGGACAACATGATCACAGCTCCAGACCAGATCTCTGTCGTTATTCAGCGACTGATCAAACAGAGCAGACCAGGAACACCTAATCCAGTCGTGGAATTCCGGGCTTACCCACCAGAACCACGGTTATGTGCCATGACCCACCTACTATCCTACATAGACACAACCAAAATATTCGAGGGAGATGAAAAGCCTTGTGGGTCAGTCATAAAAAACCTTATGGTCGGGTGACGAGCCAAACCATTGCGAGATGGCTCAAGCAGGTGCTAAAAACTGCTGGGATAAACACTAACATGTACAAATTTTATTCCACCAGGGCAGCATCCACGTCGACGGCTAAAAGAATGGACGTGCCTATAGACCACATCCTGGCTACAGCAGGATGGTGGGGGGAAAGACCGTTCAGAAATTTTATAATAAGCCGTTGGCAAAACCTGTTTTATTTGCAGTAAAGATTTACGGACTGCAAATATTTAATTTAAGCCCAGGGGAGCAATTTAATTTCTTTGTTGTTATTGTTAAAAAATACCATTGTGTTTTTCTACAAACAGATTCATTGGTTGATTACGATAACGCTTCCTCCCTCAAGAACTTCGGCAGTGAGTGAAATAAAACTGTTACACGGTTTGAAATCACAGAGCTTTGAAGTCTTCACGTAGTCACTCACGTGACTCCGAAGTAAAATAGTAAGATTAAACGAGAACTTACCAGTTTCAAGTTTGATCTGTATTTTATGAGGAGTTACGATGAGGGATTACGTGCCCTCCGCTCCCACCCTCAATAATATGGGTCAAACTGATAACTGATGTCTCCTTTTCTTTACTATGTTTACTTCAATAACTGTGTCGATTTGTGATTCCACACCGCTGCTTGGAAGTATGCCGCGCATGCGCGCTGAGCGGGTTCTTCACATAATCCCTCATCGTAACTCCTCATAAAATACAGATCAAACTTCAAACTGGTAAGTTCTCGTTTAATCTTACTATTTTGGTGTAGCCATCAGTTTTCGCTGGATGTTAATATCTGCAAATCCTACCACCAAAGCCTCACGGGATGGCTTTGCTGGCTTCACGGGCTGCACCGCTTACCGATGTGTCCTTACGTTATCACCGGCGCTGGTCTGCTCTAGGAGACTCGGCTTCTCGTTGTCGGTGGCGGTTGCCAGGCTTGGCCATGGACTGCACGGCACTGGTAAAGCATTTAAAGCAAGCGGCCACGGTTGCTGCTCTGCTCGCTAGGCTTACTGTTCCTGTTAACGGATTCGTCATCCTCGTCGCCAAATTGTTATGTATTTGCGCTGGAATTTGACTTAAAATAAGACTCGGAACACACCAGTATTTAACATGTTTGTTGTATTGTAATCGCCATCTTGAGTCTCTCTGTGCATGCGTACAATTGCGCAAGTCGTTCAATTATACCATTCATATTCGCATACACAACAATATCCTCTCATCCTTCTAAACTCCAGAGTGTACAAGCCCAGCCGTTCCATTCTCTCAGCATATGACAGTCCCGCCATCCCGGGGATTAACATTTTCTTTTGTCATTAAAGCTGAGAAGAATTCATAAAAGATGAGGATGTAAAGGGCTTGGATGGGCTGGGAATGTCCCCCCCTGTAGTGTAGGAGGCTGAGGGGTAGTTTAGTTTATCTTTGTTTAGACATACAATGTGGAAACAGGCCGTTCGGCCCAGCGAGTCCGCGCCGACCCACGATCATCCATACCCTATCCTACACACTAAGGGGCCAATTAATCTGCAAACCTGCACGTCTTTGGAGTGTGGGAGGAAACCGGAGCACCCGGAGAAAACCTAAGTGGTTACAGGGAGAACGTACAAACTCCATACAGACAGCACCTGTAGTCAGGATCGAACCTGGGTCTCTGGAGCTGTAAGGCAGCAACTCTACCGCACAGCGCCATTGTGCCTCCCTTCTCACGGGGACATTTCATTCTGTTCGTTCTCAGCGATTCCCCCCGCCATGTCCCCCCCCCCCCCCCCACTCCCCATAGTTGAAGCAAAGGGCCCTGTTTCCGCGCTGTACAACTTTGTCACCACAAGGAATTGGCTTGTAATGACTTTGTAATCACAAGGAACTGCAGACGCAGGTTTACACCAAAGAAAGACACAAAGTGCTGGAGTAACCCGGCGGAATTTGTAACGATGTAAGCGCCCATTATGGGGCGGATATTTGCATACCTTGGGTGTACAAGCAAAGAGATTCACCGTGAATTGTCACATGTGACAATAGAGTATTCAATTCATAAGGTCAGAAGAAATAGGAGGAGAATTAGGCCATTCGGCCCATCAAGTCCACTCCATCATTCAATTATGGCTGATCCATCTCTCCCTCCTCACCCCATTCTCCTGCCTTCTCCCCATAACCCCTGATACTCCTAGATCTCTCCTCCTCCTCCTCCTCCTCCTCCTCCTCGGACCCTGTCATTTACTGTGACGGTCCTGCTGTGGTTTGATTCCCCCAAAATACAACATTCAATTTAATTTCAACAATCCAGGGTGAGGAGTGGATGCCTCCAGCGGCGATGAGTACAGAACGTTGGCAAGGGAAACATGCTGAAGTTGATCGTTTTTTTGCTTACCTGTTGCTACCACCATCAGAGCAGCAGGAACGCCGAAAGCTAAAGCGTAACACTCTCCGCCAAAGCACTTCACGTCCGCTGAATGAGAACACAAGGCAATGTCAATGCGGACACAAGTGCTGAGTGTAGGTTTATTATCATCACTTCTACGAAGGTACATTAGGAAGCTTCAAGCTCACAAATTCACAGGTTATAGGTGTAGTTTCGGGACAATCAGCCATGATCACATTGAATGGCTCGAAGGGCCGAATGGCCAACTCCTGCACCTATTTTCTATGTTTCTATGTTTAAGGTCATAAGGTTATAAGGAATAGGAGTAGAATCAGGCCATTTGGCCCATCAAGTCTACTCCCCCATTCATTCATGGCTAATCTATCTCTCTCCCCTAATCCCATTCTCCTGCCTTCTCCCCACAACCTTTGTCACCCACTCTAATCAAGAATTTGTCTATCCCTGCCTTAAAACTATCCACTGACTTGGCCTCCACAGCCCTCTGTGGCAATGAGTTCCACAGATTAACCGCCCTCCGACTAAAGAATACCTTTAAATGTAATACACAGGAACTGCAGATGCTGGTTTATACCAAAGATAGGCACAAAGTGCTGGAGTAACCCAGCAATGGCAGCCTCGCCAACAGTCTGTCTGTCCTTTCTTCTTTTTTGTTATTTTTAGTCTGTGTTTAAAGTATGTTTTAGTGTTCCTTGGTTTGTTTTATGTGTGGGGGGGGGGAGGGGGTTGGGGGAAACATTTTTTCAACCTCTTACCTCGACGGAGATGCGATTTGTTTCCGTATCGTATCTCCGTCCCCACAGCGGCCTGACATCGTGGAGTTGGCGGCCTTTCCTGGAGACCGACCCGACGCTCCAAGCCGCGGGAGTCTGCGGGACTTTAACATTGCGGAGATTGTGATCCCTTTGCCGGAGATCGAAGCTCCAACCGCGGGGCCTGTGGACTTTGACGTCGTGAAGCCTGCGGTCTCTGGTAAGAAGAGGCCGACTCGGGAGCTCCACGCCGCAGAGAGAGTTTCAACCACCCCAATGCGGGAGTTTCGATCACCCCGATGGGGGCTTCGATCGTCGGCTGCGGGGGCTTTGTTCACCCGACTGGGGATGGTTTGACTGCCCCGACCGCGGGAGAACAAGAGGAAGAAGCTTGAACTTTATTGCCTTCCATCACAGTGAGGAATGTGGAGTCCACTGTGGTGGATGTTTATGTTAACTTTTATGTGGTTGTGTGTCTTGTTGCTTTTCACTTAGTATGGCTGTGTGGTAACTCATGTTTCACTTTATATTAATTGGTACATGTGACAATAAACTGGCCTTGAAACCTTGGATTAGGCAGCATGTAATGAGAATTAACGGCAGATGCTGGTTTATACCAAATATTAGTCACACAATCCTAGCATAACTCAGCGTGTCGGGCAGCATCTCTGGAGAAAATGGACAGATAACGTTTCGGGTTGGGTCTGAAGAAAGGTGTCGACCCAAAATGTCACCTATCTACAGATGCTGCCCGACATGCTGAGTTACTCCAGGATATCTGGTCTAATGGTGAAATGCTTTGTTCTGCATGTAATCCAAACAGGTCAAATATACCATAAATAAATACAATTGTCAAATTCAACAACAATAGATAGAGCAAAGGGGAAGATACAGAGTGTAGAATATTGTTCTCAGCATTGTAGTACATCAGTTCCATACGTCCATAACTCATAGGAGCAGAGGTAGGCCATTCGGCCCATCAAGTCTACTCCGTCATTCAATAATGACTGATCTATCTTTCCCTCTCAACCCCATTCTCCTGCCTTCTACCCATAACCTCCGACACCCATACTAATCTGATATCTGTCAATAGTTCAGTTTAGTTTATTGTCACATGTACCGAGGTACAGTGAAAAGCTTTGTTGCATGCTATCTAGTCAGCTGAAAGACAATATATGATTATAATCGAGCCATTTACAGTGTATAGGTGCATGATAAGGGAATAACGTTTAGTGCAAGGTAACGCTAACAAAGTCTGATCAAGGATAGTCCCAGGGTTCCCGATGAGGTAGATAACAGTTCAGCACTGCTCTCTGGTTGTGGTAGGATGATTCAGTTGCCCAAAAACAGCTGGGAAGAAATGGTTCCTGAATCTGCAGTTTTCACACTTCTATGCCATTTGCTGGATGGGATAGGGGTGAAGAGGGAGTGGCCAGGGTGCGACTCGTCCTTGATTATGCTGCTAGTCTTGCTGAGGCAGCGTGAGGTGTAGATGGAGTCAATGGAAGGGAGGTTGGTTTGTGTGATGGTCTGGGCTGCGTCCACAATTCGTTGTAATTTCTTCCAATGGCCTTGGATTGAATCTTCGCTTTGAAAATACCCGACTGAGTCAGTTAGATATCGCTCTTAAGGCTAATGGAATCAAGGGATATGGGAAAAAAGTGGGAACGGGGTCCTGATAATGTTTAGTTGCAAAGTAAAGCCAGCAAAGTTCAATCAAAGATAGTCCGAGGATCACCAATGAGGTAGATAGCTGTTCAACACTGCTCTCTGGTTGTGGTAGGATGGTTCAGTTGCTTGATAACAGCTGGGAAGAAACTGTCCCTGAATGTGGAGGTGTGCGTTTTCACACCTCTATTTCTCGCCGTCTTGGATGGAGCTGTTCCCAAACCAAGCTGTGATGCGCCTTGTCGAATTCTCTGCCGCAGAAGGCAGCGGAGGCTAATTCACCGGATGTGTTCAAGAGAGAGTCAGATATAGCTTCTGGGGCTAACGGAATCAAGGGATATGGGGAGAAAGCAGGAACGGGGTATTGATTTTGGAAGATCAGCCATGATCGTATTGAATGGTGCTGCTGGCTCGAAGGGCAGAATAGAAACATAGAAATTAGGTGCAGGAGTAGGCCATTCGGCCCTTCGAGCCTGCACCACCATTCAATATGATCATGGCTGATCATCCAACTCAGTATCCCGTACCTGCCTTCTCTCCATACCCTCTGATCCCCTTAGCCACAAGGGCCACATCTAACTCCCTCTTAAATATAGCCAATGAACTGGCCTCGACTACCCTCTGTGGCAGAGAGTTCCAGAGATTCACCACTCTCTGTGTGAAAAAAGTTCTTCTCATCTCGGTTTTAAAGGATTTCCCCCTTATCCTTAAGCTGTGACCCCTTGTCCTGGACTTCCCCAACATCGGGAGCAATCTTCCTGCATCTAGCCTGTCCAACCCCTTAAGAATTTTATAAGTTTCTATAAGATCCACTCTCAATCTCCTAAATTCTAGAGAGTATAAACCAAGTCTATCCAGTCCTTCTTCATAAGACAGTCCTGACATCCCAGGAATCAGTCTGGTGAACCTTCTCTGCACTCCCTCTAGGGCAATAATGTCCTTCCTCAGGTTTGGAGACCAAAACTGTACCAATACTCCAGGTGTGGTCTCACCAAGACATTGTACAACTGCAGTAGAACCTCCCTGCTCCTATACTCAAATCCTTTTGCTATGAAAGCTAACATATCATTCGCTTTCTTCACTGCCTGCTGCACCTGCATGCCTACTTTCAATGACTGATGTACCATGACACCCAGGTCTCGCTGCATCTCCCCTTTTCCTAGTCGGCCACCATTTAGATAATAGTCTGCTTTCCAGTTTTTGCCACCAAAATGGATAACCTCACATTTATCCACATTATACTGCATCTGCCAAACATTTGCCCACTCACCCAGCCTATCCAAGTCACCTTGCAGTCTCCTAGCATCCTCCTCACAGCTAACACTGCCCCCCAGCTTAGTGTCATCCGCAAACTTGGAGATATTGCCTTCAATTCCCTCATCCAGATCATTAATATATATTGTAAATAGCTGCGGTCCCAGCACTGAGCCTTGCGGTACCCCACTAGTCACTGCCTGCCATTGTGAAAAGGACCCGTTTACTCCTACTCTTTGCTTCCTGTTTGCCAGCCAGTTCTCTATCCACATCAATACTGAACCCCCATTGCCGTGTGCTTCGAGTTTGTATACTAATCTCTTATGTGGGACCTTGTCGAAAGCCTTCTGGAAGTCCAGATACACCACATCCACTGGTTCTCCCCTATCCACGCTACTAGTTACATCCTCGAAAAATTCTATAAGATTCGTCAGACATGATTTACCTTTTGTAAATCCATGCTGACTTTGTCCAATGATTTCACCACTTTCCAAATGTGCTGCTATCCCATCTTTAATAACTGACTCTAGTAGTTTCCCCACTACCGATGTTAGACTAACTGGTCTGTAATTCCCCGTTTTCTCTCTCCCTCCCTTCTTAAAAAGTGGGGTTACGTTTGCTACCCGCCAATCCTCAGGAACTACTCCAGAATCTAAAGAGTTTTGAAAGATTATTACTAATGCATCCACTATTTCTGGAGCTACTTCCTTAAGTACTCTGGGATGCAGCCTATCTGGCCCTGGGGATTTATCGGCCTTTAATCCATTCAATTTACCCAACACCACTTCCCGGCTAACCTGGATTTCACTCAATTCCTCCAACTCCTTTGACCCGCGGTCCCCTGTTATTTCCGGCAGATTATTTATGTCTTCCTTAGTGAAGACGGAACCAAAGTAGTTATTCAATTGGTCCGCCATATCCTTGTTCCCCATGATCAACTCACCTGTTTCTGACTGCAAGGGACCTACATTTGTTTTAACTAATCTCTTTCTTTTCACATATCTATAAAAACTTTTGCAGTCAGTTTTTATGTTCCCTGCCAGTTTTCTTCATAATCTATTTTTCCTTTCCTAATTAAGCCCTTTGTCCTCCTCTGCTGGTCTCTGAATTTCTCCCAGTCCTCCGGTATGCTGCTTTTTCTGGCTAATTTGTACGCATCATCCTTCGCTTTGATACTATCCCTGATTTCCCTTGTTATCCACGGATGTACTACCTTCCCTGATTTATTCTTTTGCCAAACTGGGATGAACAATTTTTGTAGTTCATCCATGCAGTCTTTAAATGTCTTCCATTGCATATCCACCGTCAACCCTTTTAGAATTAATTGCCAGTCAATCTTGGCCAATTCACGTCTCATACCCTCAAAGTTACCTTTCTTTAAGTTCAGAACCATTGTTTCTGAATTAACAATGTCACTCTCCATCCTAATGAAGAACTCAACCATATTATGGTCACTCTTGCCCAAGGGGGCACGTACAACAAGACTGCTAACTAACCCTTCCTCATTACTCAATACCCAGTCTAAAATAGCCTGCTCTCTCGTTGGTTCCTCTACATGGTGATTTAGATAACTATCCCGCATACATTCCAAGAAATCCTCTTCCTCAGCACACCTGCCAATTTGATTCACCCAATCTATATGTAGATTGAAGTCACCCATTATAACGGTTTTGCCTTTGTCGCACGCATTTCTAATTTCCTGTTTGATACCATCTCCAACTTCACTACTACTGTTAGGTGGCCTGTACACAACCCACCAGCGTTTTCTGCCCCTTAGTGTTTCGCAGCTCTACCCATACCGATTCCACATCCTCCAAACTAATGTCCTTCCTTTCCATTGCGTTAATCTCCTCTCTAATCAGCAACGCTACCCAACCTCCTTTTCCTTTCTCTCTATCCCTCCTGAATATTGAATATCCCTGGATGTTCAGCTCCCAGCCTTGGTCACCCTGGAGCCATGTCTCCGTGATCCCAACTATATTATAGTCATTAATAGCTATCTGCACATTCAACTCATCCACCTTATTACGAATGCTCCTTGCATTGAGACACAAAGACTTCAGGCTTGTTTTTACAACACTCTTATCCCTTATACAATTATGTTGAA
This sequence comes from Amblyraja radiata, assembly GCF_010909765.2. Lineage (NCBI taxonomy): Eukaryota > Metazoa > Chordata > Chondrichthyes > Rajiformes > Rajidae > Amblyraja > Amblyraja radiata. The sequence goes on along the minus strand of NC_045962.1, from coordinate 82,254,722 downwards.
AAGTGGCCCTTTTTGATTTTTGCCCTGGTTTTGTCTGCCTGCCACTTTTACTTTTCACCTTGCTACCTATTGCTTCTACCCTCATTTTACACCCCTCTGTCTCTACGCTCACACATTTAAGAAACCCTTTTCCTTTAACTCCATCCTCCACTATCCCATTCGACACCCCACCCCCCTTATTCAGTTTAAAACCACCCGTGTAGCAGTGGCAAACCTGCCTGCCAGAATGCTGGTCCCACACCTGTTAAGATGCAATCCGTCCCTTTTGTACAGTTCCCCCTTACCCCAAAACAGATCCCAGTGATCTAAGAATCTAAATCCCTGCCCCGTGCACCAGTTCCTCAGCCACACGTTCAGGTCCTGTATCTCCCTGTTCCTGCTCTCGCCAGCACGAGGAACTGGAAGCAAACCGGAGATAACAACCCTGGAGGTCCTGCTTTTCAGCATTTTTCCGAGCTCTCTAAAGTCACGCAGAATATTCATCCCCTTCTTTCCGACATCGTTTGTGCCGACATGCACTACCACTTCCGGATGTTCACCTCCGCCCTTGAGGATTTTCTGCACTCTGTCCGTGACATCCTGGATCCTGGCACCAGGAAGGCAGCACACCATCCTCGCATCCCGTCTGTTGCCGCAGAAACCCCTGTCCGTACCTCTCACAATGGAGTCTCCCACTACAATGGCGTTGCCTGCCTTAGGCCTTTTTGGTTTTGGCTCAACAGCCCTATTCGCATCACAAGCCAGTCCGTCGCCCAGTGTAAACACCTCTTCTGTCCCGACAGCTTCTAAGTGGGTGAACCTGTTCACAAGAGGTACAACACCCGGGGACGTTGGCATTCCATGCTTCCCTCCCGTTCTCACTGTCTCCCACCTTCTCTCTTCCAGTACCTTAGGTGTAACAATCGTACTGTAGGACTTGTCGAGGAACGACTTCGTTTCTCGGACGAACCGGAGGTCATCCACTTGCTTCTCCAGTTCCCCAACACGGCCCTTCAGGAGCTCTACCTGGATGCACTTCTCGCATTTGTAGCAGCCAGAGGCACCAGCGGTGTCCTTGACCTCCCACATACTGCAAGCATCGCACTGAATCAGCTTGCCTGACATCTCCTTCTTTCGTCTCTACCTCTCAAGCGAATGGGTTACTCCTGTACCTTTTTTCTATGTTTCTATGATGCGCTACAATGCTGAGACCTATATTCTGTGCTCTGTATCTTCCCCTTTGCTCCACCTATTATACTTGAGGCACCAATGATCCAATGCAATTGCAGCAGAGAATTGTGAATCTGCACTAACCTCGTAGGATGGGAGTGATGATGGTGGACAACAAGCTTCCTGCATTGATGCACAGATAGAAGAAAGAGAAGAACCTCCTTCTCTCTACGTTCTGAAACATAACAGCGAGACGTTACTACTGAGGAAATCGATCGACCAACGCAAGTCAGTGTTTTGTAAAACTATTTGCAATCAAGATCATTTTAGTTTGGTTTGGAGTAACAGTGTGGAAACAGGCCTTTCGGCCCACTGACTCCACGCCGACCAGCGATCCCCGCACACTAGTCCTATCCTACACTCTTGGGCCAATTTACAGAAGCCAATTAATCTACAACCAACTAGCGATCCCCGCACTATCCTACCCACACTAGGTACAATTCTTCCATTTATACCAAGCCAATTATCTACAAACCTGTACGTCTTTGGAGCGTGAGCAGAAACCGAATATCTCGGAGAAAACCCGCGCAGGTCACGTGGAGAACGTACAAACTCCGTACAGGCAGCACCTGTAGTAGCAAAGTTACAAAATTTTGAGATTTTAAAAATCAAGTCTGCAATTTATCCCATCAGATAAAGCATAAAAATAATTTAATTTGACACCTAATTCACTTTCATATCTTCAGTATTAAAAAAGTTATGGCCATTTTCATACTCGGTAATTAGCATCTTGTTCCCTATTGCTTTTCCATTGACTTAAAACAAAAGCTGTGATCAAGGACTGCCAAAAGCCCATAACTTTCTTAAAAATTAAGAGAAATGAATGAAAATTTCAGTTATTATAGATTGAAGCATTCTGAAACAAATATGAAACAATCTTACTTGGATGACCTAAAATTAAAGCATATAATTAGTTAGTTACCCAATTGTAGCTAATTACAAAATTCAATTACTAGATCTAAACATCTATCCATTTCTTAAGACAAGGTTAACATTTAAAAAAAGCCTAAGTGTCCAAATACCATTCACACAATAATTCACAATATAACATGATTTTTAAATCTCATTGTCACGAATTTATAGGCCAAATGGAAGGAATTTAGTGTTTAATTCCTGTAAATGAATGGGCATTTAAATCACTGAGTCCACGGCGACCAGCGATCACCCCACGCACTAGTCCTATCCTACACACTTGGGACAATATACAGAAGCCAATTAACCTACAAACCTGCACGTCTTTGGAGTGTGGGAGGAAACCAGAGCACACAGAGAAAACCCACGCGGTCACAGGGAGAACGTACAAACTCCGTACAAACAGCACCCGTAGTCAGGATCAAACCCAGATCTCTGGCGCTGTGAGGCAGCAACTCTACCGCTGTGCCACCGTGTCCTTTTTTTTCCAGATTAGATCATAAGGTCATACGTAATAGGAGAAGAATTGGGCCATTCGGCCCATCAAGTCTACTCCGCCAGTCAATCATGGCTGATCTATCCCTCCCTCCTAACCCTATCCACCTGCCTTCTCCCCATAACCCCTGACACCAGTACTAATCAAGAATCTATCTATCTATGCTTTAAAAATATCCACTGACTTGGCCTCCACAGCCGTCTGTGGCAATGAATTCCACAGATTCACCACCCTCGGGCTAAATAAATTTCTCCTCATATCCTTCCGAAAGGTACGTCCTTTAATTCTGAGGCTATGACCTCTGGTCCTAGACTCTCCCACTAGTGGAAACATCCTCTCCACATCCACTCTATCTAAGCCTTTCACTATTCTGTACGTTTCAATGAGGGCCCCCCTCATTCTTCTAAACTCACTCCTGGGATCCACAGTTTTCTATCTGCCTGTAACTTTGGTGTCACGATCATTAAAACCGTTCCCCCCCCACCCCACCCACCCCCCCCCCCCACCCCAACCCCCCCCCCCCCCCCCACTCTGGATGATCACATACCTGGCCCTCTTCAAACTGGTCACCGCCAATAGCTGCCACACAGGGCTTAATGCAGCCTGCGCCCAAGGCAATTAGGAAGATACCAAACATGGATAAGACCCTGGGAATGAAAGAAGCTTTGTCTCAATTAAAAGGCAACATGATTTGCTGGCAAGACTGAGGTGAGTTTGAAACATATAAGATTATTAAGGGATTGGACACGCAAGAGGCAGGAAACATGCTCCCGATGTTGGGAGAGTCCAGAACCAGGGGACACAGTTTAAGAATAAGGGGTTGGCCATTTAGAACAGAGATGAGGAAAAACTTTTTCACCCAGAGAGTTGTGAATCTGTGGAATGCTCTGTCTCAGAAGGCGGTGGAGGCCGGTTCTCTGGATGCTTTCAAGAAAGAGTTAGATAGAGCTCTTAAAGATAGCGGAGTCTGGGGATATGGGGAGAAGGCAGGAACGGGGTACTGATTGTGGATGATCAGCCATGATCACAGTGAATGGTGGTGCTGGCTCAAAGGGCCGAATGGCCTACCCCTGCACTATTAACTATTGAGTTCAGTTCAGTTTATTGTCACATGTACCGAGGGTACAGTGAAAAGCTTTTGTTGCGAGCTAAGCAGCCAGCAGAAAGACAATACCTGTTTACAATCAAGCTGTCTGCAGTGTATAGATACATGACAAAGGAATAACGTTTAGTGCAAAGTAAAGCCAGCAATGTCCGATCAAGGATAGTCTGAGGGTCACTAATGAGATAGATGATAGTTCAAGACTGGCTCTCTGGTTGTGGTGGGATGGTTCAGTTGCCTGATAATAGCTGGGAAGAAACTGTTCCCGAATCTGGAGGTGTGCGTTTTCACACTTCTATTAGACCTTTTGCCTGATGGGAGAGGGGAGAAGAGGGAGTGGCCAGGGTGCGACTTGTCCTTGATTATGCTGCTAGCCTTGTCGAGGCAGTGTGAGGTATAAATGGAGTCAATGGAAGGGAGGTTGGTTTGTGTGATGGTCTGGGCTGCGTCCACAATTTGCTGCAATTTTCCGCGGTCTTGGATGGAGCTGTTCCCAAACTAAGCTGTGATGCACCTTGTGGAATTCTCTGCCTCATAAGGCAGTGGAGGCCAATTCACTGGATGTCTTCAAGAGAGAGTTAAATATAGATCTTAGCGTTAGGAATCAAGGGATATGGGGAGAAAGCAGGAACGGGGTACTGATTCTGGATGGCTAGCCATGATCATTTTGAATGGCCTATTCCAGCACCTATTTTCTATGTTTCTATGTTTAAGGTCATAAGGTTATAAGGGATAGTAGAATTAGGCCATTCAGCCCATCAAGTCTACTCCGCCATTCAATCATGGCTGATCTATCTCTCCCTCCTAACCCCATTCTCCTGCCTTCTCCCCGTAAACCCTGACACCTATACTAATCAGAAATCTGTCTATCTCGGCCTTAAAAATATCCACTGATGGCCTCCACAGCCTTCTGTGGCAAAGAATTCCACAGATTCACCACCCTCTGACAAACATAGACTCATCATACGTTAGCTCACTCATTACTGGGTTCATTCTTGTAAACCTCCTCTGGACCCTCCCCAGAGCCAGCGCTACTTTCCTCGGATAGAGTCATAGAGTGATACAGCGTGGAAACAGGCCCTTCGGCCCAACTTGCCCACACCGGCCAACATGTCCCAGCTACACTAGTCCCACCCGTCTGCACTTGGTCCATATCCCTCCAAACTTGTCCTATCCATGTAACTGTCTAACTGTTTCTTAAACGTTGGGATAGTCCCAGCCTCAACTACCTCCAGTGGCAGCTCGACCCATACACCCACTAACCTTTGTGTGAAAAAGTCACCCCTCAAATGGAGCGGTGGTGGCCGGTTCTCTGGATACTTTCAAGAGAGAGCTAGATAGAGCTCTTAAAGATAGCAGAGTCAGGGGATATGGGGAAAAGGCAGGAACGGGGTACTGATTGGGTATGATCACATTGAATGGCGGTGCTGGCTCGAAGGGCCAAATGGCCAACTCCTGCACCTATTGTCTATTGTCTATTCCTATTGAATCCTTTCCCCTTCACCTTGAATCATTGTCATCTGGTCCTGGATTCCCCTACTTGGGCAAGGGACTCTGTGCGTCTATGGTGATATGGTGCCCAAATTATTTTGAAGAACATCTTTCCTTTTACTCACAAATGTACCGTATGGTTGCCCACCGGTGGAATGGCACCGATTGATGTCACCACGAGGCCGATGATGTACACAATAGAAAGGATGACGATGGTCCTGTTTGTGATCAAAGAAGGCAAACATCAAATCAGTATTTACGAAGATGCGATGAGCTGCTAAGATTAATATTTTTATCCTTCATTTTAAAACGAGGCACGAAACTGGCAAGGCGGAGAAAATGTTTACGAAGGGTGGCACGGTGGCGCAGCGGTAGAGTGGCTGCCTCACAGCGCCAGAGACCCGGGTTCGATCCTGACTGCGGGGGCTGTCCGTACGGAGTTTGTGCCTTCTCCCCGTGACTGTGGGGGTTTTCTACGGGTGCTCCGGTTTCCTCCCACATTCCAAAGAAGGACAGGTTTGTGGGTGAAAGTCAATGTCAAATTTATTCTTCACGTGCTCCAACTAAGGTGCAGTGAAATGAATTTGCCAGCAGCGATACAGTTGAAAAAAACACACACACAATATACGATAGATAGGTTGATTGGCTTCCGTCACGAAATTTGTTCCTTGTGTGCGGGATAGTACAAGTGTACAGGGTCGGCGCGGCCTCAGTGGGCCGAAGGGCATGTTTCCACCCTGTATTTCAGAATTAAACTGAAGGATGTTCCTGCAATTGGAGGGCTTGAGTTACAGTGGGAAAGCCCACTAGTGGGTAAACCCACCGGGAGAACGTGCAAACTCCGTACAGGCAGCGCCCATGGGAGATATACGTGCGACGCCACACGTGAACTCACTTGAACTTTCCCAGCCAGGAGTCAGCAATGAGGGCTCCCAAGACTGGCGTGAAGTAGGCGAGTCCCATGAAGGCATGGTAAATGGCCGTGGACTGATCATCGTCCCAATGAAGGAAGTTTGCAAAGTACAGGGTGAGAACAGCTGGAATACAAGGAATAACGGCAGGTCAGTCAGCGAAAGATGCATCCGCCTCATAACCTCAAAGGGACTAAAGATGAAAATTAGCTATTGGCTATAATCTTGCATATTTACATGTAAATGTTTATTAATATGCACTGTCCCTCTTTAAAAAAAATAAACAATTAAAAAAACAATTACAAAAAAATGCTCATACGTTCTAGGAGCAGAGTTAGGTCATTCGGCCCATCAAGTCTACTCTGCCACTCAATCATGGCTGATCTATCTCTTCCTCCTAACACCATTCTCCTGCCTTCTCCCCATCATCCTTGACACCCGTACATAGATACATAGAAACATAGAAAATAGGTGCAGGAGTAGGCCATTCAGCCCTTCGAGCCTGCACCGCCATTCAATATGATCATGGCTGATCATCCAACTCAGTATCCTGTACCTGCCTTCTCTCCATACCCCCTGATCCCTTTATCCACAAGGGCCACATCTAACTCCCTCTTAAATATAGCCAATGAACTGGCCTCAACTACCTTCTGTGGCAGAGAATTCCAGATCATGAATTTGTCTATCTCTGCCTTAAAAATATCCACTGACTTGGCCTCCACAGCGTTCCGTGGCAATGAATTCCACAGATTCATCACCCTCCGGCTAAAGAAATTCCTCCTCATCTCCTTCGTAAAGGAACGCCCTTTTATTCTGAGGCTGTGACCTCTGGCCCTAGACTCTCCCACTAGTGGAAACATCCTCTCCACATCCACACCATCTCGGCCTATCCAGGGTGTATGGAACGAGCTGCCAGAGGAGGTAGTTGAGGCAGATACTACTGCAACGTTTGAGAGACATTTAGACAGAGGGCAAATTTGACCCACCAATCTATCAATTTCCTCTTTAAAAATATCCATTGACTTGGCCTCCTCCACAACCTCCTGTGGCAATGAATTCCACAGATTCACCACCCTCTGACTAAAGAAATTCCTCCTCATCTCCTTTCTAAAGGTACGTCCCTTTATTCTGAGGCTATGGCCTCTGGTCCTGGACTCTACGACTAGTAATCTGTATTATTTGATTACGGAGTAGTTGGTGCTAAAGGGGATTCCACTCCAAGGGTTCCCGAGTGTGGTAGCATGATGGTGAAGCCGCCATTCTGATGCTCGCCTTCATTCGCCCAGGCACACTAACAGCATTTCTTCTCATTTAGACAGGTCCATGGATAGGACAGGTTTACAGGGATATGGGCCAAATGTAAGCAGGTGGGACTAGTGCAGGTGGGACATGTTGGTCGGTGTGAGCAAGTTGATCCATGTGGTCTGCTTCCACACTGTATATCCCCATGACCATATCTGTTGTACTGATGTAGGGCTTGATGTTATTCATGTATAATATGATCTGATTTAATCGGATAGCACGTAAAACAAAGATTGTCACTGTATCTCGGTACGCAGAGTGTCAGACAGCACAGAATTATAAATCTAATCCTAAATCTAAACATGGGTGGGGTAGTGGAAGTGTTGCTGCCTCACAGCGCCAGGGACCCAGGTTCGATCCTGACTATGGGTGCTGTCTGTATGGAGTATGTACGTTCCCCCCGTGATCTATGTGGGTTTTCTCCAGGTGCTCCGGTTTCCTCCCACACTCCAAAGACACACAGGTTTGTAGGATAATTGGCTTTGGTAAAAATTGTCCCTAGTGTGTGTCGGATAGTGTTAGTGTGCGGGGATCGCTGGTCGGTGCGGACCTGGTGATATGCTGTATCTCTAAACTAAACTAAACAAATGAATTCCCATCATATTGTCTTTTTTAGTTCAGAGATATAGCACAGAAACAGGCCCTTCGACCCACCAATTCCACGCTATCCCCACACATTAACCCTATCCTACACACACAGTGGACAATTTACATTTATACCACGCCAATTTATCTACAAACCTGTGCGTCTTTGGAGAGTGGGATGAAACCGAAGATCTCTGAGAAAAACCACGCAGTCACGGGGGGAACGTACAAACTCCGTACAGACAGCATTTGTAGTCGGGATCGAATCTGGGTCACCGGTGCTGCAAACGCTGTCAGGCTGCAACTCGACCTCTGCGCCACCGGGCTGCCCTTATAATGGCATTGATATGCGACACAATAGGTATAGAATAAAATAGAAGGTAGTTCTTGCAATAACTTTATAAATCATCGGTTAATATTGTGTGCAGTTAGAAAGCAATGGTCGGGTGTAAAGAAAATTCACCAGAATGTTGAAACTGCAGATGCTGGTTAATACACAAAAAGACACAAAGTGCTGGAGTAACTCAGCAGGTCAGGCAGCATCTCTGGAGAACATGGATGGGCAGCATTTCAGGTCAGGACCCTTCTTCAGCCTGATTGTGTGGGGGAGGGGAGAAGAAATCTGGAAGAGGGGAGAGGCCGGACACAGGTGGACACAGGCAAGAGGTGGACACAGGCAAGAGGTGGACACAGGCAAGAGGTGGACACAGGCAAGAGGTGGACACAGGCAAGAGGTGGACACAGGCAACAGGTGGACACAGGCAACAGGTGGACACGGGCAACAGGTGGACACGGGCAACAGGTGGACACAGGCAACAGGTGGACACGGGCAACAGGTGGACACTGGCAACAGGTGGACACAGGCAACAGGTGGACACAGGCAACAGGTGGACACAGGCAACAGGTGGACACAGGCAACAGGTGGACACAGGCAACAGGTGGACACAGGCAACAGGTGGACACAGGCAACAGGTGGACACAGGCAAGAGGAGGTGTCGATCAGCATATTGTTGGAACAAAGGTCAGAGATAAGAATAGCAGGTGTGAGACTGGTATAAAGAGTTGTGAATTGTGAAGTCATGGAGTCATACCGTGTGGGAACAGGCCCAACCTGCCCACAACCGACCAGCATGTCCCATCCACACTGGTCCCACCTGCCTGCGTTTGGCCCGTATCCCTCTAAACCGGTTACATCCATGTACCTGTCTAAATGTTTTTCTTAAACGTTGCTGCAAATGGCAAATTTCAGACTTTTCCGGTGTCCTCTTTTCCAGTTGCCATTACTCTCCAGGTACAGGAGGAGTGATCTCACGCAGACCCAGTAGAACAGATCTTCCAGTCGTTACTTCCTGTTTAGTTGGTTGTTTATTGAAGTAGTTGTACAAATAAAATGATGAACGAACCAGGTTTTCCTTATGCTGCATGCAAGTTGTAGCTGGCTGCTCTGTCCCTGGGCTGGTGAGAACTCTATGCTCTCCCTCCCTGTACCTGCCTCTTCCTGTCCCCTATGCCCTTATATATACACAACCCTGTGCATCTAATGATCGCCCCCAAGTGTCCAAAATAATACTGCAAGATATATCTAGACAAAATAATATAATATGCCAACAGTCGCTAGGCAAAACATAAATGACTCCTTCAGTTGCGATAGTCTCTGCCTCAACTACTTCCTCCGACAGCTCGTTCCATACACCCACCGCCCATTGTGCGAAAAGGTTACCCTCAGGTTCTTATTAAATCTTCCACCCCTCAACTTAAGTCTGAGGGGTGAAAGTAGCAGGAGAAGGGTGGGTGGGGGGGGGGGGGGGGAGATATAGGTGAGTCCAGGTGAAGCACTGGATAGGGGAGAGGAGGGGGAGAGGGGGGAGAATGGGGAATTGTGGGAGGTGGTGGGGGATAGCCACAGTAGATGTTCCCTAATATTGGAGAAATCATTGTTCAATACCGCTGGGTTGTTAGCTACCCAAGCGGAATATGAGGTGCTGTTCATCCAGTTTGCGTGTGGCATCACTCTGACAGCGAAAGAGGCCCAGTGTGGGAATGGGAAGATGAGTCAAAATGGCGAGTTGAGAGTTGTTATTCAGAGAGGAAGCCAGTGACCAGTGGCATGACCAGTGGCATGACCAGTGATGTGACCAGTTACATAACCAGTGATGTGACCAGTGACGTGACCAGTGATGTGACCAGTGACGTGACCAGTGGCATGACCAGTGGTGTGACCAGTGATGTGACCAGTTACATAACCAGTGATGTGACCAGTGGCATGACCAGTGATGTGACCAGTTACATAACCAGTGATGTGACCAGTGGCATGACCAGTGATGTGACCAGTTACATAACCAGTGATGTGACCAGTGGTGTGACCAGTGGCCTGACCAGTGGCGTGCCTCAGGAATCAGTGCAGTGTCCACTGTTGTTTGTCATCTTACAAAATTCTTAAGGGGTTGGACAGGCTAGATGCAGGAAGATTGTTCCCGATGTTGGGGAAGTCCAGAACAAGGGGTCACAGTTTAAGGATAAGGGGGAAATCTTTTAGGACCGAGATGAGAAAAACATTTTTCACACAGAGAGTGGTGAATCTCTGGAATTCTCTGCCACAGAAGGTAGTTGAGGCCAGTTCATTGGCTATATTTAAGAGGGAGTTAGATGTGGCCCTTGTGGCTAAAGGGATCAGGGGGTATGGAGAGAAGGCAAGTACAGGATACTGAGTTGGATGATCAGCCATGATCATATTGAATGGCGGTGCAGGCTCGAAGGGCCGAATGGCCTACTCCTGCACCTATTTTCTATGTTTCTATGTTTCTATTCTCAAGTAACAATTTGGATGACAATGTTGATAAAACGGTTTGTATGTTTGCAGGGGGTCAAGGGTCATGGGGAGGAGGCAGGAGAATGGGGTTGAGAGGGAAAGATAGATCAGCCATGATTGAATGGGGGAGTAGGCTTGATGGACCGAATGGCCTAATTCTTCTCCTATCACTTATGAACGTACAAATGTATGACACCAGAACTGGCGGTGTAGTGGACAGTGAATCAATATACAGTGGCTTGCAAAAGTTTTCATACCCCTTGAACTTTTCCACATTTTGTCACGTTACAACCACAAACGTAAATGTATTTTATTGGGATTTTATGTGATAGACCAACACAAAGTGGTGCATAATTGTGAAGTGGAAGGAAAATGATACATGGTTTTCAAATTTTTTTACAAATAAAAAACTGAAAAGTGTGGCGCGCAAAAGTATTCAGCCCCCCTGAGTCAATACTTTGTAGAACCACCTTTCGCTGCAATTACAGCTGCAAGTCTTTTGGGGCATGTCTCTACCAGCTTTGCACATCTAAAGACTGAAATTTTTGCCCATTCTCCTTTGCAAAATAGCTCAAGCTCAGTCAGATTGGATGGAGAGCGTCTGTGAACAGCAATTTTCAAGTCTTGCCAGAGATTCTCAATTGGATTTAGGTCTGGACTTTGACTGGGCCATTCTAGCACATGAATATGCTTTGATCTAAACTATTCCATTGTAGCTCTGGCTGTATGTTTAGGGTCGTTGTCCTGCTGGAAGGTAAACCTCCGCCCCTGTCTCAAGTCTTTTGCAGACTCTAACAGGTTTTCTTCCAAGATTGCCCTGTATTTGGCTCCATCCATCTTCCCATCAACTCTGACCAGCTTCCCTGTCCCTGCTGAAGAAAAGCATCCCCACAGCATGATGCTGCCACCACCATGTTTCACAGTGGGGATGGTGTGTTCAGGGTGATGTGCAGTGTTAGTTTTCCGCCACACATAGCGTTTTGCATTTAGGCCAAAAACATCAATTTTGGTCTCATCTGACCAGAGCACCTTCCTCCACATGTTTGCTGTGTCCCCCACATGGCTTGTGGCAAACTGCAAACGGGACTGCTTATGGCTTTTTTTCAACAATGGCTTTCTTCTTGCCACTCTTCCATAAAGGCCCGATTTGTGGAGTGCACGACTAATAGTTGTCCTGTGGACAGATTCTCCCACCTGAGCTGTGGATCTCTGCAGCTCCTCCAGAGTTACCATGGGCCTCTTGGCTGCTTCTCTGATCAATGCTCTCCTTGCCCGGCCTGTCAATTTAGGTGGACAGCCATGTCTTGGTAGGTTTGCAGTTGTGCCATAATCTTTCCATTTTCGGATGATGGATTGAACAGTGCTCCGTGAGATGTTCAAAGCTTGGGATATTTTTTTATAACCTAACCCTGCTTTAAACCTCTCCACAACTTTATCCCTGACCTGTCTGGTGTGTTCCTTGGGCTTCATGATGCTGTTTGTTCACTAATGTTCTCTAACAAACCTCTGAGGCCTTCACAGAACAGCTGTATTTATACTGAGATTAGATTACACACAAGTGGACTCTATTTACTAATTAGGTGACTTCTGAAGGCAATTGGTTGCACTGGATTTTATTTAGCGGTATCAGAGTAAAGGGGGCTGAATACTTTTGCACGCCACACTTTTCAGTTTTTTATTTGTAAAAAAATTTGAAAACCATGTATCATTTTCCTTCCACTTCACAATTATGCACCACTTTGTGTTGGTCTATCACAAAAAATCGCAATAAAATACATTTACGTTTGTGGTTGTAATGTGACAAAATGTGGAAAAGTTCAAGGGGTATGAATACTTTTGCAAGCAAATGTATCAGAGATTACAACAAGGTTTGGATGATCAGATAAGTGGGTCAAGAAATGGTAGATTTAACCAGGAAAAGGAAGTTAAAAGTTGTTAGCAACTGGGAGATGCAGATGGCCTTTCCAAAGTTCCCACCCTTGTTCCTCCTGCCCACAGCAAAAATCATGATCCTGACCCAAAATATCAACTATTCCTTCTCTCCAGAGAAGCTGCCTGTCTCGCCGAGTTACTCCAGCATTTTGTGTCTATCTTCTCTGAAAATCAGCATGTGCGGTTTCTTCCTACAACGGCACGGTGGCGCATCGGTGGAGTTGCTGCCTAAAGGGCCTGTCCCACTTCCACCACCTAATTCACCACCTTTTTTACTCGTGGACATTTTACATCAGGCTAGAAAAAACGCCCCGACCTACTTGATGCCATGAGTACCTACGACCAGCATCACGACCTACTGACGACCTCCTACGACCTTGTGACGACCATGCTGCGAGTATGAGTCAAGGGCAAGCTCAGCAGAGGTCGTGAATTAGGTCGTGAAAGTGGGACAGGCCCTTTATAGCGCCTGAAACCCAGGTTCGATCCTGACCACGGGTGCTTGTCAGTAGAGAGTTTGTATGTTCTCCCTGTGGCCTGCGTGGGTTTTATCCGAGACCTTCCCATTTCCCCCCACACTACAGAGAAGTGCAGGTTTGCAGATTAATTGGCTTGGCATAATTGTAAACTGCAAAATTATCCCTAGTGTGTGTGTGTGTGTGTGTGTAGGGTAGTGCAAGTGGGTGGGGATCGGTAGTCGGTACGGACTCGGTGGGCCGAAGGGCCTGATTCTGCACTGTATCTCTAAACTAAACAATTGCAAACTACAACCGCACTGAGCGGGAACACACCTTTCATGCCATAGAAGGAGAAGCGTTCACAGAATTCATTCACCACCACGAATATAATGCTGAGGGGGTAGGTGGTTCCACACAGTCGCTGGAGGAGGCAGAAGAAAACTGTTATTAAAAGGCAATGACGTAGAAACACAGAAACAAAGACAATAGGTGCAGGAGTTGGCCATTTGGCCCCCCGTGCCAGCACAGCCATTCAATGTGATCATGGCTGATCATCCATAATCAGTACCCCGTTCCTGCTGTCTCCACATATCCCTTGATTCCGTTAGCCCCAAGAGCTCTATCTAACTCTCTCTTGAAAACATCCAGTGAATTGGCCTCCACTGCCTTCGGTGGCAGAAAACGCCACAGATTCACAACTCTCTGGGGAGTTTTTCATCATCTGCACTGCATTACGTTACGACTGCCACTGTTGCCAAGATGGCGGCCAACCCAGGCGACTGTTTGCGTGCTGGACCACGGAAGTCGATCTACAATCACATATTACAATCGCTCCCCACACACTTACGTAAATCTCTACTCCTGCAGCAACATTTCTGACTTTTAACTATCATCTTCTCAAACTCCTCTCAGACTCCTCTTTAGGGTGGCACAGTGGCGCAGAGGTAGTTCTTGCCTTACAGCGCCAGAGGCCTGGGTTCGATCCTGACCACGGGTGCTGTCTGTACGGAGTTTGTACGTTCTCCCCATGACCTGCGTGGGTTTTCCTCGAGATCTTCGGTTTCCTCCCACACTCCAAAGACGTACAGGTTTGTAGGTTAATTGGCTTGGCATAAATGTAAATTGTCCCTAGTGTGTGTAGGATAGTGTTAGTGTGTGGACTCGGTAGGCCGAAGGGCCAGTTTCCGTGTTGTATCTCTAAACTAAACTAAAGACCTGTCCATTCTCTGACTCCCGGCACCTGAAGACCACCCGCGTCAACTCTTTGAGCGGCGATGACCGAGCAGCGAGGCCTAGCGCGACCGATGAGACCTGGCTGTTGTCAGGCAACTGAATCATCATACTACAACCAGAGAGCAGTCCTGAACTACTATCAACCTAATCGGTGAACTTTGGAATCTCTAACTTCAAGTAACCCTTGCTTTCCCTCACTCTCTCTCTCCGTCCCTCCCCCACCCTAGTTCTCCGACTAGTTCCACCAAAGATCCTATAGCGGAGCAAGATAGACCACTCCTGCTAAATGCAATGGGCTGATGTGTAGTACGCAACGGAGGGCCTTTTCTTCATCCATTTCAGTAACCGGACACGACTTTGGTTATCCCTCTCGCAGTGTAATCAACGTTGCGGCGGAACAGTTTGTGTTAATAAATTATAATTCTGAAAATGAGGAGAAGATTTTTACCAAATAACTTTTATTTTTACGAGGATGTTTCCGTAACCGGCTTCCATCTCCGCACTAGTTATCTTTGCTCCGCGATGGGATATTTGGTGCGGAGACGGAAGCCGGTTACAGAAATGGGGCCGTAAATTACCCATGAATCTGCCCATGACCGTACTACGTCTTTTTCGTCGAGTGGACTATCTTGCTCGCTGTAGGATCTTTGGTTCCACTATCCTCCTGATTAATTTTTCTGATCGCATGGATCGATGTCATCTTCCCCTCAGTTAACAATGAGCCATTCTATATTTCCTCGACCATCGCCTGCTTTGATCTGTCCTTTTCACACCTGACCCTTCCATATCTCTAGTCTCCCTTTCTCCTGACACTCAGTCTGAAGAAAGGTATTGACCCTAAACGTCACCCATTCCTTCTCTCCAGAGATGCTGCCTGTCCCGCTGAGTTACTCCAGCACTTTGTGTCTATCTTCGGTGTAAACCAGCATCTGCAGTTCCTTCCTACACACCAGGCGCAATTTACCAAAGCAAATGAACCTAAAACTCCGCATGTCTCTGGAATGTGGGAGAAACCGAATATCTCGAAAGCCCAACAGGTCACGGGGAGAACGTACAAACTCCGTACAGGCAATCACCCGTAGTCGGGATCGAACCAGGGTCTCTGGCGCTGTAAGGCAGCAACTCTACCGCTGCGCCACCGTGCCACACTAGTAAAACATTTTATATTTATTTCTTGTATATTCTTTTGTTGTGTTGATGTGATGATGTGCCTGTAAAGCTGCAACATGTAAGAATGTTACTGTGGGTTAGGCTGCATCTCTGGTGCAACTAAAATAGGTACAGACAAAATGCTGGAGTAACTCAGCGGGACAGGCAGCATCTCAGGAGGGAAGGAATGGGTGACGTTTCGGGTCGAGACCCTTCTTCAGGCAGGTCATTTTCCATCCCAAATTGCTGGAGTAACTCAGTGGGTCCGGCAGCATCTCCGGAGAATAAAAGATAGTTCAAGGTCTCCAATGAGGTAGATGTCAGAGGTACAGGTGTCAGGGGTTATGGGGAGAAGGCAGGAGAATGGGGCTAGGAGGGAGAGATAGGTCAGCCATGATTGAATGGCGGAGTAGACTCAGCGGGCCGAATGGCCTAATTCTACACCTATCACTTATGAACTTATGAGATGGCAGCTCAGGACTGCTCTCTAGTTGGTGAGAGGACGGTTCAGGTGCCTGATAACAGCTGGGAAGAAACTGGCCCTGAATCTGGAGGTGCGTGTTTTCACACTTCTGTACCTCTTGGCATGAAAGGTTTGGAGGGATGTGGACCAAATGCAGGCATCTATAATAAATCTCTAGCTTCAACTAACTCTTGTTTTCCTTCTCCCTCCCTCCATCCCTCCCCCATCCTGGTTCTCCGACTAGTTCCACTGGTCCTCCTCATTCATTTTTACAATTGTATGCCTCGTTGTCACCTTCCCCTCAGATAACAATGAGCCATTCGACATTCCCTTTGATCACTATGCTTTGCACACACGCACACACACACACACACACCTCATAGCCTCAGATTTAAAGGATGTTCCTTTAGGAAGGAGATGAGGAGGAATTTCTTCAGTCAGAGGGTGGTGAATCAATGGAATTCATTGCCACAGAAGGCTGTAGAGGCCAAGTTAGTGGATAATTTTAAGGCAGAGATAGATAGGTTCTTGATTAGTATGGGTGTGGGGAGAAGAATGGGGTTAGGAGGGAGAGATAGATCTAGGGTTGCCAACTTTCTCACTCCCAAATAAGGGGCAAAAGGTCAAAATACGGGACAAATTCCCGACGGCAATTCATTGACCGACTCAGCCGTGACTGGGTGAATGATGAGTTGGCCCGGGTGCTGGACTGCACACAAAGCCCAGCCGGCGGGCCAGCTGAGGAGTTTTGGCCCGGGCGACTTCGCACACAAAGTCCAGCGACCCATCCAACTCATAAACCGATGATTGGCCATGAGAAGGAGGGGTGGTGGTGTCGGCGGTAAGCGAAGGTCCGAAGGTCGGACAGCTGGCCGGGCTGCCGACTGACGGGGCCACGGGCGAGGCGCTGCTGCTACTGCTGCTGCACTCCATGGGCTGCACTACATCGGGACGGGTGAGGCGCGGCTGGACGCGGCGCTCTGACCCGACAGTCCCCTCGACCCGAGTAGCAGCAGTCAAATACGGGACAAGGGCGGTCCCGTACGGGACAAACCAATTTATTGCCCAATATATGGGATGTCCCGGCTAATACGGGACAGTTGGCAACCCTAGATAGATCAGCCATGATTGAATGGCAGAGTTGACTTGATGGGCCGAATGGCCTAATTCTGCTCCTATCACTGATGAACCCATGAACACACACACACACACACACACACAAACACATCGATAGTTTACGATAAATACATGTAAATTATCGGTGTGTTTGCCCAACAAAAAAACCAGTCATTGTGAATCTGTGGCCCGCGGCTGCTCCATTCTACTGTAGACAACATCAGCCGTGGATATGTCTGAGAAACACCAGCAAAGCAACACATTGCGCTTCCAACTGGGCATCCAGCAAGTTGCCTTCTCTCCCACAACCCACGGTTCATCATCGTTACTTGTAAATACACCTCATGCATACTAACCGGAGACTGCTTCTTGGGAGAGCACGGGTCATTCTCAGTCTCATCTTCTTTGGTGGGGAGGGGGAGGAGGAGAGAGAGGGAGGGGGGGGGGGGAGAGAGAGGGGGGGAAGAGAGAAGTGGGGGTGAGAGAAGTGGGGGAGAGAGATGTGGGGGAGAAAGAGGGGGGGAGAGAAGGAGAGAGGGGGGAACGAAAGAGGGGGAAAGATGGGGAAAGAGGGGGGAGAGAGGTGGGGGAGAGAGAGGTGGGGGAGAGACAGGTGGGGGAGAGAGAGAGAGTGGGGGAGAGAGAGAGATGGGGGGTAGAGAGAGAGAGGTGGGGGAGGGAGAGGTGGGGGAGAGAGAGGTGGGGGAGAGAGAGATGGGGGGAGAGAGGGGGGGGGAGAGAGGTGGGGGGAGAGAGGTGGGGGGAAGAAGAGGTGGGGGGAGAGAGAGGGGGGGAGGAGACGAGGGTGGGGAGAGAGGAGGGGGAGTGAGAGGGGGGGGGAGAGAGGTGGGGGGAGTGAGCGGTGGGGGGGAGAGAGGTGGGGGAGTGAGAGGTGGGGGGAGAGAGGTGGGGGAGAGAGAGGTGGGGGGGAGAGAGGTGGGGGGGAGAGAGGTGGGGGGGAGAGAGGGGGGGAGTGAGAGGTGGGGGGGAGAGAGGTGGGGGGGAGAGAGGTGGGGGGGAGAGAGGTGGTGGAGTGAGAGGTGGGGGGGAGAGAGGTGGTGGGGAGAGAGGTGGGGGGGAGAGAGGTGGGGGAGAGAGAGGTGGGGGAGAGAAAAGTTGGGGAGAGAGAGGTGGGGGAGAGAGGTGGGGGAGTGAGAGGAGGGGGAGAGAGGTGGGGGAGTGAGAGGAGGGGGAGAGAGGAGGGGGAGAGAGGAGGGGGAGAGAGGAGGGGGAGAGAGAGGAGGGGGAGAGAGGAGGGGGAGAGAGGTGGGGGAGAGAGAGGAGGGGGAGAGAGGAGGGGGTGAGAGGAGGGGGAGAGAGGAGGGGGAGAGAGGAGAGGGAGAGAGGAGGGGGAGAGAGGAGGGGGAGAGAGGGGGGAGAGCAGGGCGAGAGAGGAGGGGGAGAGAGGGGAGAGAGAGAGGGAGAGAGGAGGGGGAGAGAGGAGGGGAAGAGAGGAGGGGGAGATGAGGAGGGGGAGAGAGGAGGGGGAGAGGAGGAGAGAGAGGGGGAGGAGAGAGAAAGGGGGGGGGGAGGTAGAAGAAGGGGGAGGTAGGGGGGGGGGGGAGAGAGAAAGATGTTTACAACGGTAACATGACCCACAGATCCCCTTTATAAATACCCTCGGCGAGACGTATCAACGTTAAGCCATGTTAAAAATGGAAATAAGAGAAACAAAGTTGGCGTTGGCAAATGAAATGAGACCAAAAGAACATACCTGTGTTTTTCTTTGCCATTTCGGAACAGAGTTTGGAAAAGTTTTCAAATAAGTTCCAGCACACTCTCTCTCTCTCTGCCTGTGCACTGTCGGCCGGGAACTTGGCATGTTTGAGTGATTATTGTGTGTGTGTGTGTACCTTTGAACACACTCAGCCACATGTACACACCCCTTCACGGAAACCTTGGGTCGCGAGCAAGGTCACCGGAGGTTTCTGTTCAGGTTGCCTATGTGGGACAGGGGTTGTAAGTTGTAGCGAAGGTTGGAGGGAAGAATGATTGACAAAAATGATTCCAGGAATGAGTGGGTTAGCATATGATTAGCATTTGACAGCACTGGGCTACTCGCTGGAGTTTAGAAGGTCGAGGGGATGGACCTCATTGAAACTTACAGAATAATGACAGGCATAGATAGAGTGGATGTGGAGAGGATGTTTCCACTGGTGGGAGAGTCTTGGACCTGAGGTCATAGCCACAGAATTAAAGGGCCCCCTTTTAGAAAGGAGGTGAGGAAGAACTTCTTTAGTCAAAGGGTGGTGAATCTGTGGAACTCATTGCCACAGAGGGCTGTGGAGGCCAAGTCAGTGGATAGTTTTAAGGCAGAGATAGACAAATTCTTGATTAGAACGGGTGTCAAGGGTTATGGGGAGAAGGCAGGAAAATGGGATCAGGAGGCAAAGATCAGCCATGATTGAATGGTGGAGTTGACTCGATGGGCCGAATGGGCGACCGTGGTGATAAACAGTACTTTGTGTGGTAATGATGGCCGTTAATTAGGGTTGCCAACTGTCCCGTATTAGCCGGGACATCCCGTATATTGGGCTAAATTGGTTTGTCCCATAGTGCATCGCCCTTGTCCCGTATTTGGCTGCTACTACTCGGGTCGAGGAGACTGTCGGGTCGGAGCACCATGTGCAGCCCATGGAGTGCAGCAGCAGCAGCGCCTCACCCGTGGCCCCGTTGGTCGGCAGCCCAGCCAGCTGTCCGCCCTTCGGACCTTCGCTGTCCGCAGACACCACCACCCCTTCAAACCAACCACCACCAACCATTTGCTGTGCTATATTTCAAGCAACCACATTTTTCATTTATAAACCACATTAAGGGCATTCAAGGTCAGTAAAACCACACTCACACTTTAGTAGACATGTGTTCTGTGTTATTCTCAGCTCAGACTGAGAGACGTGATCCTCTCACTCCCCAACTTGCAGAGACTGACAGAGGCACTCAATACTTCTGGTTTTGTAGTCCCTCCGGAAGGGGTATGGCCTTCAGGACAGAGAATCTCAACATTTTTTAAACACTAATAACTCTTTTATTTTTCATTGATGGGAACAATCCTCTTGTCCTGCGCAACGGAGGGGGACTCTAAGTAAGATGGCCAAAAATCACAGCCGTAAGTGGCAGCGTTTTTTCCAAAATCAATATACAGAACAACAGGAAGTGGTCAAGATTAGACTTTTAGTAATATACTAGACCAAGTGCAGACCCGTTGGGTCTGTTTCCCCAACGGCGTTTTTTTTGGGGGGGGAGGGGGGGCTGCGGCATCAAACTCACATTAACTGCCCCCCAAACACACAGGTGGGGGGAGGGGGGATGTGAAGAGGGGAGGGAAGGGAGAGGAGGTGGAGGAAACGGGACAGATTTGGGAGGGAAAGGAGAGCGGGGTAGGGGGTGAGAGAGGGGGATGGGGAGAGAGATGTGGGGGAGGGGGAGGATGGGGAGGTAGGGGAGGAGGGAGGGAGGGGGAGAGGGGTGGGGAGAGAGAGGGGAAAGAGTGGGGAGGGAGAGAGGAGGGGGAAGGGGGAGAGGTGGAAGTGTGGGGAGGGAGGTGGAGAGGGGTAGGGGGAGTGATGGAAGAGGGACAGAGGGATAGGGGGAAGGGGGAGAGAGGGAAGGGGTGGGGTAGAGAGGAAGGGGGGGGGAGAGAGGGATGGGAGAGGGGTGAGGAGAGGGGGAGGAGAGAGTGGGAGAGAAGTGGAGGAGTGGGGAGGGAGGGAGGGGTAGAGGGGTAGCGGGAGTGGTAGAAGAGGGACGGGGAGTGGTTGGAAGAGGGACAGAGGGGTAGGGGTAAGGGGATGGTGGTAGAGAGGAAAGGGGGGTGGGGGAGAGAGGGAAGGGGGTGGGAGAGAGGGGTGAGGAGAGGGAAACATAGAAGCATAGAAATTAAGTGCAGGAGTAGGCCATTCGGCCCTTCGAGCCTGCACCACCATTCAATATGATCATGGCTGATCATCCAACTCAGTATCCTGTACCTGCCTTCTCTCCATTCCCCTGATCCCTTTAGCCACAAGGGCCACATCTAACTCCCTCTTAAATATAAACAATGAACTGGCCTCAACTACCTTCTGCGGCAGAGAGTTCCAGAGACTCACCACTATCTGTGTGAAAAATGTTTTCCTCATCTCTGTACTAAAGGATTTCCCCTTTATCCTTAAACTGTGACCCGCTTGTCCTGGACTTCCCCAACATCGGGAACAATCTCCCTGCATCAGACAAATGCAATCCAGGACTTTTCTCTTCACAAGCAAAGTCAGAATGACGGTTAGTGAAGAATTCGAACAATCGCGGAGCGTTCAGATGGTGCGCGCGCCTCCTGCACCAAAGCGGGGGGGGGGGGGGGGGAGCGTGTGTCGTCACACACAAAGATCTTGTAGCGGAGATCTCCGCTATAAGATCTTTGGTCACACACTATGCTCGCGCCTCCACAAACAGATGAGCGTCTTCTTGAATGGAGAGCGCGTGGCCGCCTCCACAAACAGTCACACGCACTGTGGACCTGCCCCCACTAAAAATATTTTGTGTGGAAGGGGAGGAGGAGGGTGGAGAGGGAGAGGGAGGGGGGGGAGGAGAGGATGGGAGAGAGAGGTGAAGGGGGGGGGGGGGGGGGTGGAGGGGTTGGAGCGGGCGTGCATGAGTCGAGAGAAGAGAGAAGGGCAGAGAGAGAGAGAGGCTGGTACAACAACAAAAAACCTGGATAAACTCAGCGGGTGCAGCAGCATCTATGGACCGAAGGAAAAGGGCAACGTTTTTGGCCGAAACCCTTCTTCCGGGTTTCGCTCCATAGATGCTGCCGCCCCCGCTGAGTTTATCCAACTTTTTTTATGTCTACCTTCGATTTTCCAGCATCTGTAGTTCCTTCTTAAAGACAGAGACTATGCACGGTAAGGGAATGAGGAGGGAGAGGGGGAAGAGTGTGGAGGGAGGGGGAGAGTGGGATGGGAGGGGGAGAGGGGTGGAGGGAGAGAGAAGTGGAAGAGTGGGAAGGGGGAGAGGGGTAGCAGGAGTGGTTGAAGAGGGACAGGGGGAGTGGTGGACCCCTAAAGAATTTTGTAAGTTTCTATAAGATACCCCCTCAATCTTCTAAAATCTAGCGGGTACAAATCGAGTCTGGGGCTGATTATATGGGTGAGATGCCAGTATTTTTTTTAATATTTGGTGGGGGGGGGGGGGGGAACGATTTGATTAAAAATGTGTACATAAACACGACGAAATGTAATCAGGAGTTTCTATAAGTTCCCCCCCCAATCTTCTAAAATCTAGCGAGTACAAGCCGAGTCTATCCAGTCTTTCTTCATATGAAAGTCCTGACATTCCAGTAAACAGTCTGGTGAACCTTCTCTGTACTCCCTCTATGGCAACAATGTATTTGATCATTGGGCATTGTGACATCTCACGATGGAACGTTCACCATGGGCTGGGTCTCCTGCAAAGGCATATGTAAATGGATCCATTCCGATTGGACATATGTGAACATTGGGCATTGTGACATCACACAATGGAACGTTCACCATTGGCTGGGGCTCCTGCAAAGGCATATGTAAATGAATCCATTCCGATTGGACATATGTGAACATCGGGCATTGTGACATCACACAATGGAACGTTCATCAGGGGCTGGGGCTGGTGCTGCTTCTATGGTTGCGATGCCAGTTTATTTTTGAAATATTGGGGGGTGGGGGGGGGGGGGGGTGAAGGATTTGATTAAAAACGTGTACTTAAACACGACGAAATGTAATGAGGAGCGGATACTTAGAAAGAAAAGTGAAATCTCTACTGAAATGGAAAAGATGTCGGCGATTCCGCGTCTGGTTTCGGAGTTGCAGGGAATCAAAGGAAGAAATGCGGCCGGAAGCCGTACATGTACACACACACACACACACAAACACACACACACACACACACACACACGCACACACACACACATCGCGAAGGTGGGGGCCAGGGCCAGCGGAGGAGCGCTGTCTGCACGATGAAGAGGAAGGTAAACGGCTGCCACAGAGCACGGTAAGTCCTATAGAGAGCGCGGGGATGGGGGGGGGAGAAGGGGAGAGAGAAGGAGAGAAGGGGAAAGAGGTGGAAGAGAAGGGGAAGAGAAGTGGAGAGATGGGGGGAGAAGGGGGAGGAAATGGGGGGAGAAGGGGGGAGAAAGGGGGGGAAGAAGGAGTGGAGACAGTTTTAAGAAGTTTAATAAAGTTAGTGGGCATTTTACCTTCCGGCGGATCTTCTCGGTCTGGAAAACTCCAATGAGCCAACCAAAATGGCCGATCAGCGGTCACCGGCCTTCGACTGCCTGTAAGTAAATAGCGACCACACTCCACTGGCTTCGACCAAACGGCAACCTATTTTTAGTCGAGGCCGGTTTTGATTTTGTTGAAATAATCGAAGGAACATAGAAGAACCCTCGACCAGGCAGAAACCACTTTCGACCATTAGGAGAGTGACCAAAACCACTGGGAACCTCACGGAAACCTTGGGTCGCGAGCAACGTCACCGAAGGTTTCTGTTCAGGTTGCCTGTGGGACAGGGGTTGTAAGTTGTAGCGAAGGTTGGAGGGAAGAATGATTGACAAAAATGATTCCAGGAATGAGTGGGTTAGCATATGATGAGCGTTTGACAGCACTGGGCTTCTACTCGCTGGAGTTTAGAAAGTTGAGGGGGGACCTCATTGAAACTTACAAAATAATGACAGGCATAGATAGAGTGGATGTGGAAAGGATGTTTCCACTGGTGGGAGAGTCTTGGATCTGAGGTCATATCCACAGAATTAAAGGGCCCCCTTTTAGAAAGGAGGTGAGGAAGAACTTCTTTAGTCAGAGGGTGGTGAATCTGTGGAACTCATTGCCACAGAGGGCTGTGGAGGCCAAGTCAGTGGATAGTTTTAAGGCAGAGATAGACAAATTCTTGATTAGAACGGGTGTCAAGGGTTATGGGGAGAAAGCAGGAAAATGGGATCAGGAGGCAGAGATCAGCCATGATTGAATGGTGGAGTTGACTCGATGGGCCGAATGGCCTAATATGCCTGTCCCACTTAGACAATTTCTCAACGGACTAAAAACCGGGTACTTGAACGTCGACTGTCAGAGTGGAACACACACACACATACACACACATCGGTTCCTTCACCAGCCTGTGTGAACTTTCTTAGATAGCACTCCCCCCGCTTGCCCTGTCTAAAAAAATCCCTCTGTGCAAAGCCAAGGTGATACAGACACACACCGCGATGAACAGGAAGGTTGGTGCTGTGAAAAGACAGCTAAAGCACAGTGTATGTTAAGTCCTTTAAAAGAGGGGGAGAGGGGGGAGAAGGGGGAAGAAGGAGTGGAGACAACGTTTAAGAAGCCAGAGATACCCGGCTGTGATGCTCGGCGGACATTAACATTACCGGCCGGTTATCCTTGGTTCTGAAAACTACTGCTTACTTTTTTTTCCCCAATGAGCCAATGAAATTCACCGGTCAGCACCGGCTACAACCTACGAGAACCTTCGACCTCCTGGCAACCCACTAGGGCCTCATGGCGACCCACCTACAGCTCGAGAATTCTCGCTACTCTCCATGGCGGCTTCATTCTAATCGCCGCTAATTTGTCAACACGTTGAAAATTTCACGGCGACCATAATGAGGCCGCGACTAGTTCCCAGAATGCGGGAACTCCTCACGACCATGAAGGCGACTCCCCCGCAACCACCCGCGAACATGTGGCGACCGCATAGTCTCCTGAAGTCGCCTAAAAAGTCGCCCAAGTGGGACAGGCCCCTAATTCTACTCCTTGTGAATTTGTGGGAGAGGGGTGGATAGGACTAAGGGAATGAACGTGATAGTGTGAGGTCAGGTCCGCCCTTCGGACCTTCGCTGTCCGCCGACTCCATCACCCCTCCTTCTCATGGCCGGTCATCGGTTCATGAGTTGGTTCGGGTGCTGGACTGCGCACAAGACCCAGCCGGTGGGCCAGCTGAGGAGATTTGGCCCGGGCGCCGGACTTTGCGCGCGATGTCACGCGGCCCAGGCCAAAACTCCTCAGCAGGTCCGCCGGCTGGGCTTTGTGCGCAGTCCAGCACCCGGGCCAACTCATGATTCACCCGGCCACTGAAAAAGGTTAACTTATAATTAAGTTAATTTCTTCCCCCTCTTTTTTTTCTTTTTTTTTTTTAACTTGTCGCTTTATTTTGCGACCCAATCCTGTGCTCTGTTCTCTTTTCTCTTTTCCCTCTGCCCACTGACAGCAACACTTTCCAACCACTTTAACTCTATTTTTGCCTTTTTAACAGATTCTTCCTTCGATTTTCTTTCCTTTGCCTCCATGTGCCCCCTGCTGGGCAATCTTCATATCCCAAACCTTTGGTTAGCTGATAACTTATTATTTTATATTCCCAGGATTCAAATTACACGTGTTTGTACGAGCGTTGCCTCGTCACTTATCCAGATTATTTTCCATAGCCGCGAGTCTCTCCTCTGCCCGACTACTTTGTGAACAACAAACTTTTTTAGTTTACAAAGCCAATCACCAACTACTTCAAGTAGCAAAATTTACGACAAACCATTTCTAGTTCGCTCTGTCCAATTTTTACAATAGCCCCGCATATCTCAACCTGACCGACCTCTTACCCCATCCCAAGTGCCTTAACACAGCTGAGTTCTTAACCAGTCCCAAGTGTCTCAACCCAGCAGACTCTGTAATCGAGACCCATGTATCTCAACCTGGCAGACTCTCTAATAAAAAATTTAAAAAACACTCAAATGGTCTTACCGTTGTCTGTATCTAAGAACCTCGGCGGGGAACCAGATCAACTTCTGACGAGGGACTACAGATGTTCCTGGGAGTTTCTACAAGAGTCGGTCTTAGAGTGGGGCTGATAGAGCTCAATTGTCTCCCTTCCAATCCCGGTAACATCTGCAACCTCTTGCACATTCAGCTGTTGACGGTTTCCAGAGAGTTCTGCCGACAAAACGGCAATGAAAAGGGTTAACATAATTAAACAAACAGGTTCACTTCTTAATAAACAGACAACTCACAAAGCGGTTTGGTGGACCAGTTCAAAACTTTACTAATTATCGGCCGATGTAAGTGGCAAGGAAACCCCAGCCAAGGGAGCAACACAGACCCTTGGCTGTTCTCTCTCCACTTCCATGAACACAGAATTACATGGTATTATGTACTGTTTTTTTGTCACCTAAGCACATTCCAAATACATTATGGTCAGAGGTACAGAGAATACACATTACTAGAGGATGCGCCTGTTTGTTTCGTCAATCATCAGTCACATCAAAGGCATCGGATATTGTTACAGTAACCCTTACTGGGATTAATCTGGGTTTACTCTATCGTCAAATGGTAGACGCATTGCAAAGTCGTTGGTCATCATCTCAATACACAGCTACCTGGGGGAAATCTGGAAAGCAACCACATTTTTTATTTTCAAACCACATTAAGGGCATTCAAGGTCAGTAAAACCACACTCATAGTTTAGTAGACATGTGTTCAGTGTTATTCTCAGCTCAGACTGAGAGACGTGACCCTCTTGCTCCCCAACTTGCAGAGACTGACTGAGACACTCAATACTTCCGGTTTTAGTCCCTCCGGAAGGGGCATGGCCTTCAGGAGAGAGAATCTCAACATTTTTTTAACTCCTTTATTTTTCATCGATGGGAAAAATCCTCTTGTCCTGCGCAACGGAGGGGGACTCTGAGTAAGATGGTCAAAAATCACAGCCGTAAGTGGCAGCATTTTTTTCTAAAATCAATATACAGAACAACAGGAATTGTTCAAGATTAGACTTTTAGTAATATATATATATATATATATATATATGTTAAATTTAATTTTGTGCACAGTGTGTGTTAAAGCAATACAAGGGAAGCTGCACAATACAATACAAGGGAAACTGCACAAGGGAGGGGGCTGGGGAGGAAGGATGGGGGGGGGGGAAATGGGCAGAAACAGGGGGAAAACATTTACAATGAAATTAACTAAAATATGTGAAGTGTTTATCACGCACTGTTCCCCTACAACACGGATTATACCAAAGATGATAGAGCGGATTACACTGCGAGAGGCATAACGGTAGTCGCGTTTTGCATTGAAAGATGGCGGCCGTGACGCTCCGTTACGTACTACATCTCAGTGCGTTGGATTACGTAGGAGTGGAGTGTCGTGCTCCAGTCCTTCTCTATGATCTTTGGTTTATCCTGTCGGCAGATTGTATGCGGGCAGCCATTGTGTCTAGTCTTGCTGCCAGCATTGAGTGAAACATTAAAGACTTCTGTTGTAAACTAAAGACTCTCGAGTTTTGTGCAGACCTAGAAAACGAACATGAAAGTTACCGACCGAATGGGAAGCTAAAATGAAACCTAAAATGAAAATGTCGCTGTGCGATTGTGTTAAAGGCACTCACATTCCAAACTCT
This sequence comes from Amblyraja radiata, assembly GCF_010909765.2. NCBI lineage: Eukaryota > Metazoa > Chordata > Chondrichthyes > Rajiformes > Rajidae > Amblyraja > Amblyraja radiata. The sequence continues at coordinate 82,227,159 of NC_045962.1, read as the reverse complement.
GAAATTAAAGGTAAGTAATTACCCAGGTGTAATACATTATCAGCTGTTGCTTCCAGCTACACATTAACTTCTTCAAACTGCCAGCTCAAAAGTCCATAAGATCATAAATTCTAGGTGCAGAATTTGGCCATTTGGCCCATCAAGACTACTCCGCCATTCAATCATGGCAGATCTATCTTTCCCTCTCAACCCCATCATGGAATTCTCTGCCTCAGAAGGCAGTGGAGGCCAGTTCTCTGGATACTTTCAAGGGAGTTAGATAGAGCTCTTAGAGATGGCGGAGTCAAGAGGTGTGGGGAGAGGGCAGGAACAAGGTACTGATTGTGGCTGATCAGTCATGATCATGTGAATGGCAGTGCTGGCTCGAAGGGGCCGAATGGCCTACTCCTGCACCTATTGTCTATTGTCAATCTCCTATCTTAACCCCTGACACCTTTACTAACTAAGACCCTGCAAATCACCACTTTCAAAATCCACAGTGATCCTTGCTAATCTCACCCCAATGCCACCATATCTCATGTCTTCATTAAATCTCTGCCTCAAATTTACTTAAGAACTGAATCCTCTTAGATAGAGAACTACAAAGATGCACCTCATCACACAATCGCAATCATCACAGACCCACCACATGTTTCACGCAAAGGGTGGTGGGTGTATGGAACGAGCTGCCAGATGAGGTAGTTGAGGCAGGGACTATCCCAATATTTAAGAAACAGTTAGACAAGTACAAGGATACCGCTCAGTCCGCAAGAACCTACCTGAACTCCCGGTGGCTCAGCACTTCAACTCCCCCTCCCATTCCCAATCTGACCTCTCTGTCCTGGGTCTCCTCCATTGCCAGAGTGAGCAACACCGGAAATTGGAGGAACAGCACCTCATATTCCGCCTGGGTACCCTGCGGCCGGCGGGCATGAACATTGAATTCTCCCAATTTTGCTAGCCCTTGCTGTCTCCTCCTCTTCCTTAACCCTCGAGCTGTCTCCTCCCATCCCCCCGCCCTCGGGCTCCTCCTCCTCCCCTTTTTCATTCCTTCTCCCCCCCCACCCCCTATCAGTCTGAAGAAGGGTTTCGGCCCGAAACGTCACCTATTTCCTTCGCTCCATAGATGCTGCTGCACCCGCTGAGTTTCTCCAGCATTTTTGTGTACCTACAAGGATAGGACAGGTTTGGAGGGATATGGACCAAACGTGGGCAGGTGGGACATTGTTGGCCGGTGTGGGCAAGTTGGGCCGAAGGACCTGTTTCCACACCGTATCACTCTGTGACTCGATGACTCTCTATCTTGGTTAGTACGTGTGCCAGGGTTTATGTGGAGAAGGCAGGAGAATGAGGTTAGGAGGGAGAGAAAGATCAGCCATGATAGAATGGCTGTAGATTAACCATATTAGCCTGCCTTTATTATATCCATCACCACACATATTATGCATGTTGCACATTCCATATATAGTCCAGTCCGGATCTTCATCCCCACCCCGGTCTATTGATAACAGACTTGATGCTCACTATGGAGACGCTAGCATGTAATGTTTCCTCCGCTTATGTTACAATAAAGGACTATGAGTTGTTAATCCTGCATATGGGTCTCATTACACAACAATGACGGATGGACTTGATGGGCCGAATGGCCTAATTCTTCTCCTAGAACTTTGGAATTTATGAACATCTCTCACTGAGATTTTGAGATTAATAAACGAATAAAACAAATAAAATGTCTGAAAGATAGAAAATAGGTCCATTGGTTTGGTACAAGTGTAAATTGTCCCTAGTGTAGGATAGTGGTAGTGTGCAGGGATCGCTGGTCGGTGCAGACTCGGTGGGCGAAGGGCCTGTTTCCGCGCTGTATGTCTAAATAAAATTGAACTAAAGTAAATTATGTTACCAATTTTATTGCATGAAATGGGCACTGCACTTGGTCCCAACATCGTTTCGCTGAACACCTCCGCTCAGTCTGCATAAACCTACATGATCTCCCGGTTGCTAAACACTTTAACACCACCTCCTATTCCCACACTGATCTTTCTGTCCTGGGCCTCCTCCATTGTGAGGCCCAGCGTAAATTAGAGGAACAGCACCTCATATTTTGCTTGGGCAGCTTCCACCCCAGTGGTATGAATATCGACTTCTCTAACTTCAAGTAACACTTGCCTTCCCTCTCTCTCCAACCCTCCCCCTTCCCAGTTCTCTGACCAGTCTGACTTTCCCCCTGATTATAGACACAAAATTCTGGAGTAACTCAGCGGGACAGGCAGCATCTCTGGAGAGAAGGAATGGGTGAGGTTTCGGGTCGAGGTCCTTCTTCTATTAAACACATCAAATAAGCAGTGAATAACAGTATTACTACGATTGCACTTTATCTGTTTATCTCTTGTGTGTGTATATGGTCTATGGTTTATAGACACACTGAGCTTTATCTCCTGTTCTGTATTATGTTTACATATTCTGTTGTGCTGCAGCAAGCAAGAATTTCATTGTCCTATCTGGGACACATAACTCTTGACTCTTGACCCTTCAGACCGGTCCCCCTGATTACATTTTATCTCTGTTTGCTTTGGTGTCAACTTCCCCTTGCTAACAATGATCTGTTCGACATATTCCTTGATCTTTGTGCCCCTTTGGTGTCTCATTTTCACACCGCACCCTTCCATATTTCTGTGTCTCCCCCTCCCCTGACTCTCAGTCTGAAGAAGCGTCTCGCCTGCCTAAATGTTTCTTAAACGTTGGGATTGTCCCTGCCTCAACTACCTCCTCTGGCAGCTTGTTCCATACACCCACCACCCTTGAGTGAGAAAGTTACCCCTCAGATTCCCATTAAATCTTTTTCCCTTCACCTTAAATCTATGTCCTCTGGTCCTCGATTCACCTACCCTGGGCAAGAGACTCTGTGCATCTACCTAATCTAGTCCTCTCATGATTTTGTATACCTCTATAAGATCACCCCTCATCCTCCTGTGCTCTAAGGAATAGAGTCCCAGCCTACTTAACTTCTCCCTGTACCTCAGAACTGCGTGGGTGCGTGCGTGCGTGCGTGTGTGTGTGTGCGTGCGTGCGTGCGTGTGTGTGCGTTCCACTCTGACAGTCGCTGTTCCAGTTGCCGGTTTATCTGGCGACTGCCGGCAACTTGACAGTCGCTGGCAGTCCGCTGAAAAATCGCCTAAGTGGGACAGGCTAGCTAAGTTAAATTTAGTTTAGTTTGATTTAGATATACAGTGTGGAAACAGGCCCTTCAGCCCACCGAGTCATTCTTATTTGTCTTTTCATCTCTGGCCTTTGTCCAACCAATACTCCCCACACAGTTCCTTCCCACACAGTCGGAGGAAGGGTCCTGATCCTAAACATCACCGATCCGTGTTCTCCACAGATGCTGACTGACCCGCTGAGTCTTCTTTTGTTGAGCTGAAGTCCCGTGCTCCAGAAATATCTCGGAAGGAACTGCAGATGCTGGTTTCAACCGAAGATAGACACAAAAAGGAACGGGTGGAGGTTTCGGGTCGAGCCCGAGACCCCTTTCTGTCTTGGGCCCCCTCCACTGTCAGAGTGAGGCCCAGCGCAAATTGGAGGAACTGCAACTCATATTTTGCTTGAGCAGCTTACACCCCAGTGGTATGAACATTGACTTCTCTAACTTCAAGTAACCCTTGCTTTCCCTCTCTCTCCATCCCCTCCCCCTTCCCAGTTCTCTCACCAGTCTTACTGTCTCTGACTACATTTTATCTCTGTACTGCCCACTCCCCTGACATCAGTCTGAAGAAGGGTCTCGATCCGAAAAAAGTCACCCATCCCTTCTCTCCAGAGATGCTGCCTGTCCCGCTGAGTTACTCCAGCGTTTTGTGTCGATCGCCAGATATGTCTCCTCCTCTGGTTCCACACCGCCACCTAATGAACAATGTGGGAGTTACCGTTCACAAACAAGGTGATGAATTCAAACTGGAGAGATGGGAGAATGCAGATGTTGGAACCTCACACAAACAAGCCACTGGAGGGCATAACAGGTCAGGTGGACTCTGCAGAGGGAAATTGACAGATGATGTTTCGTATCAGACCCTTCTTCAGGCTGGACAGGTACATGGATAGATTGATTTGTTTAGTTTAGTTCAGAGATACAGCGCGGAAACAGGCCCTTCAGACCAGCGATCCCCGCACATTAACACTATCTTACACCCACTAGGGACAATTTTTAATTAACTAAGCCCAGAAATGGGATTGGTCTGATTCCCTGTCATATAGGGTCTTGCCACACCTCACACTTGCCCAATTACTCAGATTTCCCCCTCTCTCTCTCCACCAGGGAGACGAGCTCTGTTTTTCAAACAGGTCAGAGTCTTTTGTTTCAAATTTGTTTTAAACTATACCAACTGTTGGCTGCAAAATGTTCTTGGAGCAAAAGTGAGCAGCCTCGATTCTTACGGGGTAGTTAAGGTACAGTGCTTCGAAAGCCACCTTTGAACTATCTTTTATTGGACTTCATCCAGCACTAAATAAAATGCCCTTCATCCCATAGCTGCATTCTGCTGCCGGCTTGATTGTAATCATCTATAATCTTTCCACTGACTGGATAACTCGCAACAACAACAAAAAGAATGTCACCGTACCTCGGTACAGATGCTAATAATAACCGAATAATATACTAAACAAAAACAAAATAAAGATGGTTAGTAGATCTGCTGCTTAACGGAGAGCTGGAGTCCCAGATTGGAACCGGACCATGGGTACTGTCTGTGTGGAGTTTGAACGTTCTCCCTGTGATCGCATGGGATTCCACCAGGTGTTCCGAATTTCTCCCACATCACAAAGACCTGCAGGTTTGTAGGTTGATTGAAGTTGATAAAATTGTCCCAAGTGTGCAGGGAGTGGATGAGATAGTGGGATAACATGGAACTGGCGTGAACCTGTGATTGATGGCCAGCATGGACACAGTGGGCCGAAGGGCCTGTTTCCATGCTCTATGTCTATTTCTAAACTAGATGTTTGGAAACTTTTTAGAGGCGCAAACCATCACAAAACCAAGCACCGATTTCAAGTAGGTTCTTTGAAAATGCCTAGACAATTGAATAGTGCAAAAAAAAGGTGTCTGTGGAGGTAAATGTGATACTGGCGTCTATTGCATGAGGCTTAGACTTTGATGCACATAACAGCAATAAATCTAAACCTATCAGCCAAAGCACCTGGGTGGCACAGTGGTGCAGTGGTAGAGTTGCTGCCTTACAGCGCTTGCAGCGCCAGAGACCCAGGTTCGATCCCGACTACGGGTGCTGTCTGTACGGAGTTTGTACCTTCTCCTTATGACTGCATGGCTTTTCTCCAAGATCTTCGGTTTCCTCCCACACTCCAAAGACGTACAGGTTTGGAGACGCAAAATGCAGGAGTAACTCAGCCGGACAGGCAGCATCTCTGGAGAGACGGAATGGGTGACATTTTGGGTCGAGACACTTCTTCAGTCTGATCCACCGGGTGGCGCCATTGAGTGTGGCAGCCTCGTCCAGCAGCTGTCCGTCCTTTCACCCTTTTTGTTATTTTTAGTCTGTCTAAAATTACGTTTTAAAGGTTTTTTAGTCTTTTTTATGTGGGGGGTGGGGGGGGGGATATAGGGAGAGGCCGATTCCCAGTCATATACCTGGACGGAGATGCGTCTTTACTCCGAGTCGCATCTTCGCCCCCCCCCCAACCCCCGTGGCCTAACGACTGGATTGGCACGGTCTTTCCTGCCGGAGACCGGCCAGAGCTTCAGCAACAGCACAGCACTGGATTACCATCGCGGAGCGGGACGATGCCTTGCCGAGGATCACCGCGTTGAGAGCTCTGCAGTTTTGGGCCTGCTGATTAACACCATGGAGCTGTGGTCTGCGGCGCTGACTTTAACGTCGCGGAGTCCTGGGATCCTTTGCCGGGGGTTGCCAGTGTTGGATCTCCATCCAGCTCGCCCTGTGGACTTCGGAAGCCGCTGTCTCCGGTTGGAAGCGTCCGATTCAGAAACTCCAAGTCGTGAGTGTGTTCTGATCCATTCCGATATCGGAGTTCCGATCATCCCGGCGAGTGGGCCTGAAACATCGGGCTGCCGCAGCGGCGACTGCGGAGGGTTCAAATGCCCCGACCACGGGTGAACATGAGGAAGTGGACTGAACTTTATTGCCTTCCCTCACAGTGGGAAACGTTGATTCCGCTGTGTGGGGATGTTCATGTTAAATTCTATCGTGTATTGTGTTCTTTTTATTCGTATGGCTGTATGGTAACTCAAATCTCACTAAATCAATTGGTGCATGTGACAATAAATGTAACTTGAACTTGACCCGAAACGTCACCCATTCCTTCTCTCCAGAGATACTGCCTGTCCTGCTGAGTTGCACCTTCGATTTAAACCAGCATCTGCATATTTTTCCTACACAGGTTTGTAGGTTAATTGGCTTGGTATAAATGTAAATTGTCCCTAGTGTGTGTAGGATAGTGTAGGATCGCTGGTCGGCCTGGACCCGGTGGGCCGAAGGGCCTGTTTCCATGCTGTATCTCTAAACTAATCTAAACTAAACCACAGGCTTACGTCAGTTTGAGCTGCTATCAGCTATGCCGCATTGCCACTACAGGCTGCATGAACGGAGCTGGAAGTTTGATTTTCCTAATTTCATCCTCAATTGCTTATGAAAGTTCCTCTGACAAATCTTTATTCTGAAGCTTAACATTATTCAGACACTAAATGATGTCTGCAATGGTTTTAATGATACAATTTTAAAGCAATATTTCCTCCTCCTTGTTCAGATAGGGGTGTGCTGTTTGATCAAAGCGTACCTACTCTGACTTGTCCATTATCCCATTGCTGCTCTGAATTAAATCTGCTGCCCATGGAAATGGTTGGCTTAGAAATTGAAACAGCTACGGAATAAAAAATCTAATCTGTAAATAGGCTCTATGAAACAAAAGAGACAGATGATTGAAAGCGCACACCACCAGATTCACTTACGGGACGACAGATGGCACAATGGGCTAAGTGTTCGGCTGGCGACCGGAAGGTAGCCGGTTCGAATCCCGCTTGGAGTGCATACTGTCGTTGTGTCCTTGGGCAAGACACTTCACCCACCTTTGCCTGTGTGTGAATGTGTGTGAGTGATTGGTGGTGGTCGGAGGGGCCGTAGGCGCAGATTGGCAGCCACGCTTCCGTCAGTCTGCCCCAGGGCAGCTGTGGCTACAGAAGTAGCTTACCACCACCGAGTGTGACTGAGGAGTGAATGAATAATGCGATGTAAAGCGCCTTGAGTATTAGAAAGGCGCTATATAAATCCCATCCATTATTATTATTATTAGATTCAGGAACAGCTTCTTCCCCTCTGTTATCAGGCTTCTGAATGGTCCTTCCATAATCTAGGGTACCCACCGATTCTCCTCTACCCCATTGTGGACATTGGACTTTGTCTATGGAACTGATGCGCTGCAATGCTGAGAACTATATTCTGCACTCTGTAGCTTCTTCTTTGCTCCACCTATTGCACTGGAGTTTGAACTGATTGTATTTAGAAACATAGAAAATAGTTGCAGGAGTCGGCCATTCAGCCCTTCGAGCCAGCACCGCCACTCAATATGATCGTGGCTGATCATCCAAAATCAGTACCCCGTTCCTGCTTTTTTCCTGATATCCCTTGATTCCTTTAGCCCTGAGGAAAATCTAAAAGGCCTGTCCCACTTAGGCGATTTCTTAGGCGACTACAGGCGACTACAGGCGACTAGGCTGTCGCCACATGGTCGCCGGGGTGTAGCCTCTATGGTTGTGAGTCGTCTCCTCAGTCGTCCAAAGAATCGTAGCGTCTTTCTGGTCGCCGCTGGATTGTGAAATGTTCAAAACTTTTCGGCGACAGTCAGCGGCAGTGGGTTTGACGCCAATGAGCGTAGCTTGACTTCTCCTGACGTAGGTGCTGTCGTGCTTGTCGCCAGGTTAACGTAGGTTTTTGCTAGGTGACGTTGGTTGTCGCCTGTGCTGACCGGATTTTTGGAAGAAATACAGTGAAACTCTAGACCAGAGTGTTGTTACCATCCCACTCCACACCATCACTGTAGATGAAGCATACAACCGTTTCTGCAGCGCCATCTATAAAGCCGCCCACAAAACAACTCCAAGAGGCTACCGTCCCCTCTACGTCCCATGCCTGGATGGAGAATGCGCTGCCCTCCTACAAACCTACAAAACATCAGGGGACCCTGAGATAGGAGAACATCTCATTGAATCACTATCTTCAGCTCGGCAAAGGAAATGGGAGGAGACAGTAACAGAGCTAAACTTCACCCACTCTAGCAGAAAATGCTGGAGCCTCATCTGCCGCCTAGGAGCTGCACAGAAACCCCCTACCCAAAGCCGACCTTCTGTCACACCCAACCAGGTTGCATCCCACCTACTGAATATTGCAAAAGCATCCCAAGACAAGTAAGTAAGTCCACCAGAAGAGCTGTCGCAACAGAGCTAAGGACACTTCGACGAACACCTGGAAAGGAAAGAAACCCTGAGCCCTTCGAGGTGGCTGAACTGGAGAAGATCCTGCAGGGCCTGAAATGTGGAAAGGCAGCAGGTTATGATAACATCTCTCCAGAGTTCATGAAACACCTGGGCCCCGAGCTCTAACCTGGCTGACCCAACTCTACACTAGGGCCATACAGACTAACTCCATCCCAAAGATATGGCGGACAGCAAAAGTCATTGCTATACCAAAACCTGGCAAAGACGAAAAACTACCAGCAAGCTACCGCCCAATCTCTCTACTCTGCGTCCCACTCAAAATCTTAGAACGCCTTATACTACAACGTATATCTCCAGGAGTAGAAGAGATTCTCAGTGTGGATCAGGCAGGTTTCCGCAAGGACCGCAGCACAGGAGAACAAGTTCTGGCCCTAACCACCTGCATTGAAAACGGCTTCGAGAACAAACTGAAGACCGGGGCAGTGTTCCTTGATCTCACCGCAGCCTATGACACTGTGTGGCACAAAGGCCTCCTCCTAAAACTCACCAAAGCACTCCCTGCCTGGGCATCAGAAACCATCAAATCTCTGCTCTCCAACCGCAGGTTCAGAGTTCACCTTGGTCAGAACAAGAGTGCATGGAGAATGCAGAAGAATGGGCTCCCGCAAGGGTCAGTTTTAGCCCCAACCTTGTTCAACCTTTACACAAATGACCTACCCACCACCAAATCCCGCAAATTCATCTATGCAGATGACATCTGTTTGGCCTTCCAAGCACCAGATTTTGGTACATTGGAACAGGTGCTCAATGAAGACCTTGCTAAACTGGACGAGTACTGCAAAACATGGCACCTAAAACCAAGCCCAGCAAAAACGGTCTCCAGTGTGTTCCACCTCCATAATGCAGAAGCCACAAGAGAACCAAACATCTATCTGAGCAGGACCAAACTGAAGTATGTCCCCACTCCAACCTACCTCAGAGTGACCCTTGACAGGACCCTATCCTTCAGGGAACATCTCAAAAGAACAGCAGCTAAGGTGAAGTCCAGAAACAATCTCCTCAGTAAGCTTGCTGGTTCAAAGTGGGGGGCAGCAGCCCCCACACTGCGCATTTCAGCACTAGCCCTTGCATTTTCTTCAGCCGAATATTGTGCCCCTGTTTGGTCCAGGTCATCCCACACACACCATGTGGACACCCAATTGAACTCAACAATGAGGATTATCACAGGAACAATCCGCTCAACACCACTCCCCTGGCTCCCTGTCCTATCCAACATAGCCCCTCCACACATCCGGCGAGTAGTCCTCACTCAAAGGATGCTCCAAAAGACCAAAAACTCCCCTCACCTGCCAATTCACATGGACATCTTCAACCCACCCACTGCTCGACTTCCATCTAGACGACCAATTTGGAAGAACCCACCACCAGCTGATTTCACCATCCAATCAGCTTGGTAAAAGGAATGGGAGTCCAAGGACGTCCCAAATAAACATCTGGTGTCAGACCCCACCCTGGCACCAATCTCCCAAGGAGGCAGTGGACGACGCTGAATAGATTCAGGACTGGACATGGCCCCTGCTTGGCCAGCCTTCACAAATGGGGCAGCAGTCTAACCCCACGGTGTGCTTGTGGAGAGCAGCAAACAATGCAACACATCATTGAAGCATGCCCTCAACAAAGACTCAAAGGAGGACTTGTCACCCTTCATACAGCAGATCAAGAGGCAACTGCTTGGCTAAAGGACTTTGCATTCGCTAAATAAATCACAATGAATGGCGGTGCTGGCTCCAAGGGCCAAATGGCCTCCTCCTGCACCTATTTTCTTTGATGAGCATTTGAAGGCACTGGGCCTATACTCGCTGGAGTTTAGAAATATGAGCGGGGACCTCATTGAAACTTAGCAAATAGTGAAAGGCTTGGATAGAGTGAATGTGGAAAGTATGTTTCCACTAGTGGGAGAGTCTAGGACCAGAGGACACAGCTTCAGAATAAAAGGACGTACCTTTAGGAAGGAGATGAGGGTGAATTTCATTAGTGGTGAATCTGTGGACGCAATCATTGCCGCAAACGGCTGTGGAGGCCAAGTCACTGGATAATTTTAAGGCGGAGAATGACAAGTCAATACAATACAATACGGTTTTATTCGTCACATTGCACATAAAGTGCAAGTGAAATGAATTTGCCAGCAGCGGTACATTGATAAAGAAGGCACAAAATTTGGCCAATCCTCCTCCATTTCCCCCGTGCTCGGGACCACAACGCACCGCAGCCGTCGCTGCGGGCGTCTAGACGTTCAGACAAGGTAAGTCCAGGCAAGTCCAGAGTCGGCTCTTCCCCACCAGAGACCGCGGCTTCAAGATGGTTTAAGCCGCATGCCGGCGGTCGAAGATTTAATGTTCCCGCCGCGCCGCAGCCAGAAGCACCGCAGACCGCAGGGCCGGCGGTCAAAGCTCCCCTCCAGGGGTGATGGTAAGTCCCTGGCGCGCCCGCGGTAGAAGTAGGCCGCGGGTCAGCATTCGGAGCTTCTTCCCCCGGGTCCCCCCACGAGGGATCCCAGGCTGCGGACGCCGCGCCAGCTGGAGCTCTGCAGATCGCAGCCTCCCTGATTAGTACAGGTATCAGGGGTTATGGGGAGAAGGCAAGAGAATAGGGTTGAGAGGGAAAGGTAGATCAGCCATGATTGAAGGACGGAGTACACTTGATGGGCCGAATGGCCAATTCTGCTCGTAGAACGTAAGACCATACGCTTCGATCAAGTCACCCTCAGCCTCTGACATTCCAGAGAAAACAACTTATGAGCATGAACATTCCACATTGTATCTCTACACCAAGTCTACACCAACATGGCTGAAGCTTACAAAGCCATCCCCCTCCCATCCACCTCCCCCACCTTGGTCAGTCTGATCACGTCTCATTGTTCCTGCTCCCTAAGTACTCCCCACTCATCAGACGGGTTAAACCAACTGTGAGGACAGTTAAAGTCTGGTCAGAGGAAGCGGACTTCACACTTCAGCAGTGTTTTGGAAACACTGACTGGAAGGCGTTTGCAGCCCAGGCCACCCTTGACTCCCACACGGACATTGATTCCTACACATCCTCTGTTCTGGACTTTATAAACTCCACCATCAATAGTGTCACCTCCCTCAAACAGGTGACCATATTCCCGAATCAGAAGCCATGGATGAACAGCGAGGTCAGGCTACTGCTGAAAGCACGGGACACCGCTTTCAGGTCAGGCGATGCTCGAGCCTACAGTTCAGCCAGGGCTAACCTGAAGAGGGGCATCAAGAAGGCCAAGCACTGCCATAAGCTCAGGATTGAGGAGCACTTCAACAACAACTCCGACCCCCGACGCATGTGGCAAGGCATCCAGGCCATCACGGACTACAGACCCTCCAACACCACCCCCACATCCAGCGACGCCTCCTTCCTTGAGGAGCTTAACCACTTCTATGGCCGCTTCGACAGGGACAATCTAGAGACAGCCATCAAGGCTGTGCTACCTGCCGATCACCAATCCCTCACACTCACCCCCTACGACGTATTCGTGGCACTGAGTAGGACTAATGCACGTAAAGCTGCTGGCCCTGACGGCATCCCCGGGCGCGTGCTCAGGGCCTGTGCTGCGCAGCTGACAGACGTCTGGACTGACATCTTCAACCTGTCACTTGCCCAAGCAGTTGTCCCCACGTGCCTTAAATCCACCTCCATCGTGCCAGTGCCAAAACACTCCACTGCGGCAAGCCTCAACGACTTCCGCCCAGTTGCACTTACCCCCATCATCACCAAGTGCTTCGAGAGGCTGGTCCTGGCACACCTCAAAAGCTGCCTACCCCCCACACTGGATCCCTATCAGTTTGCCTACCGCAAGAACAGGAGTACGGAGGATGCCATCTCAACGGCACTTCACTCCGCCCTCTCCCACCTCGACAACAGAGACACTTACGTAAGAATGCTGTTCATCGATTACAGCTCAGCATTCAACACCATTATACCATCAAAACTGATCACCAAACTCGGTAACCTGGGCATCGACCCCTCCCTCTGCAACTGGATACTGGACTTTCTAACCAACAGACCCCAGTCTGTTAGGTTAGACAAGCACACCTCTTCAACCCTCACCCTGAACACCGGCGTTCCACAGGGCTGTGTGCTGAGCCCCCTCCTCTACTCCCTCTTACCTATGACTGCACACCTGTACATGGTACTAACACCATCATCAAGTATGCAGATGATACAACGGTGATTGGCCTCATCAGCAACAACGATGAGTCGGCCTACAGGGAGGAGGTCCAGCACTTAGCAGCATGGTGCGCTGACAACAACCTGGCCCTTAACTCCAAGAAGACCAAGGAGCTCATTGTAGACTTCAGGAAGTCCAGGGGCGGCACGCACACCCCCATCCACATTAACGGGACGGAGGTGGAACGTGTTTCTAGCTTCAGGTTCCTGGGAGTCAACATCTCCGATGACCTCTCTTGGACCCACAATACCTCAACTCTGATCAAGAAGGCTCACCAGCGTCTCTTCTTCCTGAGGAGACTGAAGAAGGTCCATCTGTCTCCTCAGATCCTGGTGAACTTCTACCGCTGCACCATCGAGAGCATCCTTACCAACTGCATCACAGTATGGTATGGCAACTGCTCTGTCTCCGACCGGAAGGCATTGCAGAGGGTGGTGAAAATTGCCCAACGCATCACCGGTTCCTCGCTCCCCTCCATTGAGTCTGTCCAAAGCAAGCGTTATCTGCGGAGGGCGCTCAGCATCGCCAAGGACTGCTCTCACCCCAACCATGGACTGTTTACCCTCCTACCATCCGGGAGGCGCTACAGGTCTCTCCGTTGCCGAACCAGCAGGTCCAGGAACAGCTTCTTCCCGGCGGCTGTCACTCTACTCAACAACGTACCTCGGTGACTGCCAATCACCCCCCCACCCCCCGGACACTTATTATCACTTATTATTATTTATTTAAATCATTTGCTATGTCGCTCTTCCAGGGAGATGCTAAATGCATTTCGTTGTCTCTGTACTGTACACTGACAATGACAATTAAAATTGAATCTGAATCTGAATCTGAATCTAAAGTAAACTAAAGTAAAAATGTAAGAGACACAAGATGCTGGAGTAACTCAGCGGGACGGGCAGCATCTCTGGAGAGAAGGAATGGGTGACGTTTCGGGTCAAGACCCTTGTTCAGACTGAGGGTGTCGACCCGCCCGAAAAGGTCTCGACCCGAAATGTCACCCATTTCTTCTCTCCAGGGATGCTGCCTGTCCCACCGAGCTATTCCAGCATTTTGTGTCTATCTTTGGTTTAAACCTGCATCTGCAGTTCCTTCCCACATATCTAGTGAAGATGCCCCAGGCAGCTGCAATTTCCTTGCTCCTCGTCCTAATCTGTTGCTGTTCCTACAGCTACCAGGGAACGTGTGAAGATGGTGCGATCGAGTACCCTGTGGATTTGGGACTGTTGGACTTTGGAGCGGCGTACACCATCATTACAGACGTGGTAGTAAGTTCCTCCCACCCCGGTACATGGGATATACAGGAAAATCCTGATGATCTGTGATCCCATCCTTGGGAAATGCCCATCTACTGGTCAGTTTAGTTTGGAGACACAGCGCGGAAACAGGCCCTTCGGCCCACCGAGTCCGCGTTGACCAGCGATACACTAGCGCTCTCTTACACACACTAAGGACAATTTTCAATTTTACCAACACAATTAACCTACAAACCTGCAAGTCTTTGGAGTGTGGGAGGAAACAGAGCACCCGGGGCAAACTCACGCAGGTCACGGGCAGAGCGTACAGACTCCGTACTGACAGCACCCGTAGTCAGGATTGAACCTGGGTCTGTGGCACTGTAAGACATCATCAACTATACCGCAGCGCCACCCTGCCACCCCATGTTGGGTGTACAGAACGAGCTGTGGGAGGAGGTAGTTGAGGCAGATACTAATATAACAATATTTAAGAGACATTTGGACAGATACATGGATTGGATAGGTTCAAAGGGTTATGGGCCAAGCGCAGGCGGATGGGACTAGTATAGATGGGACATGTTGGTCGGCGTGGGCAAATGGGCTGAAGAGACTGTTTCCATGCTGTGTGACTGACTAGAAGGTACCTCCAGATCTTCTTCTAGGACCCATGTTCAAGTCAAGTCAAGTTTATTCGTCACATACACATACGAGATGTGCAGTGAAATGAAAAGTGGCAATGCTCGCGGACTTTGTGCAAAAAACAAACAAACAAACAACAAACTGAATGGAACAGAATCACATATTCTTTTACATATTACATATTGTGGGGGGAAGGAAAATAGAAAAAAAACAGCAATTTGTTGACAAGGATCTGAAGACCATTGGCATCCTCTGCATTTCCGCACACGATCTCTGTATTCAGTTCAGTTCAGTTTATAGTCACGTGTACCGAGGAACAGTGAAAAGCTTTTGTTGTGTGCTAACCATCCAGCGGAAAGATTGTAAATGAATACAATCGAGCCGCTTACAGTGTACAGATACATGATAAGGGAATGGAATGTTGCTGTAGGAGTAGATATTTAAGAGTGTGGAGCGATTGTCATATGTGATTGTAGATCAGTTTAGTTTTGTTTAGAGATACAGCGCGGAAACAGGCCTGCCGGGTCCGGGCCGAACAGCGATCCCCGCACATTAACACAACCCTACACACACTAGGGACAATTTTTACATTCATACCAAGCCAATTAACCTACAAACCTGTACGTCTTTGGGATGTGGGAGGAAACCGGAGCACCCGGGGAAAACCCACGCAGGTCACGGGGAGAACGTACAAACTCCGTACAGACAAGCACCCGTAGTCGGGATCGAACCCGGGTCTCTGGCGCTGCAAGCGCTGTAAGGCAGCAACTCCACCGCTGCGCCACCGTGGCCACCTTCTATGGCTAGCACGCAAATAGTCGCCAGGGTCGGGCGCCATCTTGGAACCATCAATTTGGGGAACATTAACCCGCTATTTTCTTCGATCCTCAGCCCGAAGAACGCAGGTTGAAGATCTGGAAGACTGAAGACATCAGAGCGAATACAATCCACATGGCATGGCAAATCCCGCTGTACGTGCTGATGGCTGCTGGAGAAGTGATGTTCGCACTTACTGGGATGGAGTTTTCCTACTCTCAGGTACGGGCTTCCTCTGACATCCACATGGAGACCCAACTTGAACTTTGAGTAGACAAATATTCATATCGGCAATGGTGGATTTAATTCAGACCAAGGCAGGTACTATTGCAACCTTTAAGAAACATAGAAACATAGAAAATAGGTGCAGGAGTAGGCCATTCGACCCTTCGAGCCTGCTCCTTATGTTTCTTACTTCAAGCTAAAAACTTCCCAAAATAAAGAATTGCTTCACTCAACCCTAATTATTGTGTGGATAGAATGACAGATTTCTGTGGAGAGACATCCAAAATCCCTTGGCTGTCCAGTGCCTGTTACATCCAACGTGGACCAGGTATCTAAGTGGCTTCTGGTCAGAATGGGATCCAGTCCAAACTCCTGTCACAAATGTCACAGATTCAGGAACAATTCATTGCACGTTCTGGCTCCATGCAACAGAGAGTATAATATGCAAAGGAAACTGGATTATGTGGTAAAGAGTAAATTGTTATCTGGAGCCCAGGACTGGGAGGGTGTGTGGGGTGGGGGGGGGGGGGGGGGGGAGAAGAGGGGTGGTGGAGTGGAGGGTGGAAGCAGATTCAGAAGCACTGAAGAAATCTGAAAAGTCTGAGGAAGGGTCACGACCCGAAACATCACCTGTTCCTTTTCTATAGCCTGGCTCGCTGAGTTAGGGTCATAGAGTGATACAGTGTGGAAACAGGCCCTTTAGCCCAACTTGCCCATGCCGGCCAACAATGTCCCAGCTACACTAGTCCCACCAGCCCGCGCTTGGCCCATATCCCTCCAAACCTGTCCTATCCATGTACCTGTCTAACTGTTTCTTAAACGTTGGGATAATCCCAGCCTCAACTACCTCCTCTGGCAGCTTGTTCCATACACCCACCTCCCTTTGTGTGAAAATGTTACCCCTCAGATTCTGATTAAATCTTTTCCCCTTCAACTTAAGCCTATGTCCTCTGGTCTTCGATTCACCTACTCTGGGCAAGAGGCTCTGTGCATCTAACCGATCTATTCCTCTCATGATTTTATACACCTCAATAAGATCACCCCTCATCCTCCTGCGCTCCAAGGAGCGGAGTCCCAGCCTACTCAACCTCTCCCGATAGCTCAGTCCCTCTAGGCCTGGCAACATCCTTGGAAATCTTCTCTGTACCCTTTCTGGCTTGACAACATCTTTTCTATAACATGGCACCCAATGTTTGATTGGACTTTACTGGACTTCATCTCGCACTCAATGTTATTCACATTATTCCCTTGATCGTGGATCTGTACACCGTGGACGGCCCGATTGTAATCATGTATTGTCTTTCCACTGACTGGGTAGCACGCAACAAAAGGTACACGTGACAATAAACTAAACTCAAACTAAATTTTACTTCGGAGTCACGTGAGTGACTACGTGAAGAACCCCGCCAGGACGCATGCGTGTCATATCGCTACACGCATTGCGAAACAGTCAGGCAGGGTGGAACGACGTTCCCCCACAGCGGCAGTTTAAAAGCCGGAACCTGCAGGTAAGAGTTACTCTGCGGTCTTTTTGTGTTTCCCATACCGATTTACAGGTGGGGAGCATGGACAAGTCAAAGAAAGCAACGAGGGCTGCGACAAAGCTGGTGGGGGAGGACCGCGGTGTAGCGGGCAGCCAGCAGCGGCCGGCGGCACTTGAATCACCGATAAAGGGATCAGCTGTGCCCGTTGTCGCCTCCGCACCGGCCAGATCCACTCCGCGGCCGGGCGGTAAGGCAAAACAGAAAACTAACAAAGTCGTGGACTCAGATGAGTCCGACTTTGAGCAGCCGCGGGCGGCCAGCGACCGTGAGCGCTGGAGCCGGATGGAGCGGTGTGTGGAGCATTTGCTCCAACGTGACAGGCTCCGGGAGATGGAGTCGAGTCACTGTGGGCTCTATGTAAACCCACAGCAGCACCTCTTGTAGGGCTGCACAGTGCTTCTCCCTCAACAGAGGGGAGCACTGGGGGGTCAGTACTGGGCTGATCCTGAAGAGGGGTTTGCAGAAGAGAAATCAAGTGTGCAGGGGGTGCAGGAACGTGAGAATCTACTGGACATGGTGTCCAACTTCATACAGCCAGACCAGACTGGCCAAAATCTGGAGCAAAAGCTAGCTGCCAGTATAGATTATATGTCCTTTAACCAGCTACAGGAACAGGCTGTATTGGACACCACGTCAAGACACCTGGCACCGGGTAACTGTATATCGCTGAATGTTCCAGTAGTAAATACTTGTATATGGAAACATATTGGAATAGGAGTTAGAGGCATGGATATCAAACTCCAAAAGATATTAAAACTCCTAACAGCAGGGATAACAGCATTCACCCGCACAGTGGATGAGAAGGACATGTCCCAGGACCAACAGGATGCACTGGCACTGCTTTGCAACACTCAATATGAGATAAACAGCATCAGGAAGAGTGCCATCCGACCTACTTTAAACCCGAAATTCGCGGGTCTGTGCAAACCTGGAAACATAAAACCCCCAATACTACTATTTGGAGGTAACCTATCGAAGCAAGTCAAGGAGCTCGATGAGGAAGCAAAAACCCTGGGACTCATAAAAGGGACCATCAAAAACCCACTACGGCCATAGACAGCACCCCTACGCACCCACCAGTAGAACAAGACCGACTGGTGAAAGCTCGAAGGTCCGGTACACCAAACATGAGTCTTTTTTAGGCCATGGCCCAGGCCGGCCTTCTTGGAAGACACGTGAACCTCCAACATCAACCAAACCACAAACCCAGACACCAAAGCCTCAACATCAACGAAGGATTTACAAAAATAAGTAAACCTGCCACTGGTAACTATGGAGGTAGGTGGGTCTGGTTCCCTACAAATTGCAGGGAGCATGGAGGTTGGGGGGAGATTACACTCCTTTCTGGATGCATGGAGTATGTTAACTACCGATACTTATATTTTAAGCAGTATCCAGGGATATACAATAGAATTTATACACAAGTACAGCCCTCCAGTTCAACATATACCGAACCGAATGTTCGTACTTTCCGGTAAAGAAAAATCAGAAGTGCATGCTGAACTGGAGCGGCTTTACGCAAAAGGTGCAATTGAAAAATCCCAACACGAACCGCTAGAATTCGTGTCCAATATCTTTACCAAAAACAAAAAAGATGGTGGTTGTCGCATCATCATAGATCTGACCAAATTGAATACATTTGTACAATATATTCATTATAAAATGGAAACCTTTGTTACTGCTAAACAATTGATTTCCAAAGGTTACTTCATGGCTAGCATCGATTTAAAAGATGCTTACTATTCAGTGCCTATACGAGGTGACCACAGATGTTACTTAAAATTCAAGTGGATGGGACAGCTTTGGCAGTATAGAGCGCTGCCAAATGGTTTAACGTCAGCCCCCAGGCTGTTCACAAAAATTTTGAAACCAACCCTAGCGTTTCTACGGAAACGGAAACACATGGTCATGGCATATCTAGATGACATACTTATTGTGGGCAAAACTTTGGAATTGGCCAAACAAATTGTAACAGCCACAAAACAGTTATTTGAAAAACTGGGGTTTATTATCCATCCAGTTAAATAAATTAACGCCTTCCACTACTATGGACTATTTGGGGTTTACCATTGACTCAGTTCACATGTCGGTGACTTTGCCAAAGGGAAAGGCTATAGACTTAATAGAGGCTTGCAATAACCTCATTGACATCAGTAAACCGTCCATCAGATTGGTAGCAAAAGTAATTGGCAAAATGGTGGCTGCTTTTCCAGCCACACAATTTGGACCTTTACATTACCAAAATTTACAGAGAGCAAAAATACAAGCACTCAAAATCAATGCTGGTCATTTTGACAGACCAATGAAGCTACCAATCAAAGCTATAATGGAACTAAAATGGTGGATAGATAACATTTGGCTTTGTTTCAATCCAATCATTATCAGCAACCCTTCTATGGTGCTACAAACTGATGCCAGTGCACTTGGTTGGGGTGCCACCAATTCCATCTCCAGCTGTGGAGGTAGATGGACTGCTCAGGAGGCATCATTATTACTAACACTGGGCATAAACTACCTGGAAATGTTGGGTGCATTCTATGGCCTAAAGTCATATTGTACTGGGTCATATCACCAGCATGTTAGACTACAGATTGACAATACCACCGTGGTAGCATATATCAACCACATGGGTGGAAACAAATCGACATCATGTGACAATCTGGCTAATACAATTTGGCAGTAGATCCGCACTCTTCTTAAGTCCAGACACAGGGCATTCACCTCCAATGATACAGTGGCCTACATGAAGACCAGATACGACCTTGGTAAGGCCATCAAAAAGGCCAAAAGGGACTTCTGCTCTAAACTGGAGGACGAGCCAGATGTTCGGCAGCTGTGGCAGGGCCTGAATGCCACTGGTCGATAGTCATTGAGGCACGTCACCTTACTCTTCTTGGGCACCGGTATAATTGATGCCCTTTTAAAGCAGGGGGGGACCTCAGACCTCAGACGTGAGAGGTTGAAAATGTCCGTAAAAACTCCCGCCAGTTGGTCCGCACAGGTTTTTAGAACACGGCCGGGTATACCATCAGGTCCAGGTACTTTTCGGGGGTTCACCCCTCTGAAGGATTTCCTGACATCGGCCTCTGTGACTGAGACTGAAATGCCATCGCAGCGAATGGGGGATCGGGAAGGCACATCAGTATTCTCCCTGTCAAAGCGTGCGTAAAACGCATTGAGCTCGTCAGGGAGTGATGCTACACCGGCATTCGAGCTGCCTCCTGGTTTTGCCTTGCAGGAGGTGATTGCATTCAGACCCTGCCACAGCTGCCGAACATCTGTTTCGTCCTCCAGTTTGGAGCAGAAGTCCCTTTTGGCCTTTTTGATGGCCTTACCAAGGTCGTATCAGGTCACGCAAATTTAATGAAAACACCGAATGGATGTTGAATAAAAAAGTATTTGCTGATATTACAGCACGATATGGAACACCAGATATCGATCTATTCGCATCCAGGCTTAATCACCAGTTATCAAACTATGTTTCGTGGGGACCAGACCCTGGGTCAGCGGCGACAGATGCATTTTCGCTGCATTGGGGGAAATTGTTTATTTATGCATTCCCTCCTTTCTGCCTCATCAGTCGGGTATTAAGGAAAATACAGCAAGACTCTGCGTCTGGTATTTTGGTAGTACCCGATTGGCCTACACAACCATGATTCCCAGTGATACTGAACATGGTATTAGAACCATGTATCACCATCCCGAATAGACCAGACTTATTGGTTCATCCCGTAACAAGGGATAGCCACCCATGCCATAACTATTTGAATTTATTCATTTGCAGAGTTTAAAAATACCACTACTACAGCTGGGACTGACGGACCGAACAGTGAACATGATTTCGGCGGCCCACAGACAGTCCACCAAAAAACAGTATCTGGTCTATATCAGGAAGTGGGAGATGTATTGTCACAAAAACAGCATCACCTACAGAGATATGAACATCCCGTCTGTTCTGGAATACCTGGCAGGCCTCCATTATGATGAGGGGCTCAGTTATAGTGCCATCAACTGCGCCAGAAGTGCACTATCGACTTATCTATGGCAAGGAACAGAGCGTCACTCTGTTGGGACTCACCCACTGGTAACAAAACTTATGAGGGGAATTTTTAATACCAATCCCCCAAGAACCAGGTACTCCCAAATATGGGATGTGAGTATTGTCCTGAAGATGCTCAGGAATTGGTCTCCAGCTACAGCTCTGTCCCTACATAGACTGACATTAAAAACAGTCATGCTAATGGCATTGGTCACGGCACAAAGTGTACAGTCATTACATAAATTAAGACTGGACAACATGACTTCTTCATCTGAAAATATTACGTTTCATATTTATGAATTAGTAAAGCAGAACAGACAGGGATCAGCAGGCCTCAATATAGAATTTAGGTCTTACCCAACAGATGATCGTCTCTGTATAGTAAGACATTTGTCGTTATACATGGAGAACACGAAAATCATCAGAGGCAATGAGAAGGCACTTTTAGTCAGCCATAAGCAACCACACAAAAGAGTGACGGTCCAGACCATCTCAAGATGGCTGAAACAGGTTCTAATACAGGCTGGGGTGGATACTAATATTTTTAAATCTCATTCCACCAGGGCTGCAGCTACATCGGCAGCTATGCAGCTGGATGTACCAATGGACCAAATCCTCAAGGCAGCAGGATGGTCAGGGGAAAAAACATTCCAACTATTTTATCATAAACCAGTCATGAAACCTGGAACGTTTGCAGAAACAATTTTAAGTTCTGTAATTTAATTTACCCCATAAATAGGGGCTATAATTTTGTGTTAATAAATTTCATGGATTTCAATGTCGGATTCATGTCTAAATTATGTTGACACAATTCCTCCTACAGTCATTAAGGCAGATGTGATGCATGGACTCGTTTCCACGGCATGAAATCACAGAGCTTTGAAATCTTCACGTAGTCACTCACGTGATTCCGAAGTAAAATAGTAAGATTAAACGAGAACTTACCAGTTCGAAGTTTGATTGTTATTTTATGAGGAGTACGTTGAGGGAATACGTGCCCTCCGCTCCCACCCATGATCATATACTCAACTGGTATTTCTTTCTCTAATCTTACTATGTTTAAGTCATTACAGTTATCTGTGATTTCACACCGCTGCTTTGAAGAATGACACGCATGCGTCCTGGCGGGGTTCTTCACGTATTCCCTCAACGTACTCCTCATAAAATAACGATCAAACTTCGAACTGGTAAGTTCTCGTTTAATCTTACTATTAAATTGCTTCTACTTTTGTTGTTTCAGGCTCCTATAAACATGAAAGCTGTGCTTCAGTCTGGCTGGCTCCTGACTGAGGCTTTCGGGAACATCATTGTGGTTATCGTGGCCAAGTCTGCGTTCTTGGAGCAGGTACCAGATTGCAACAGCATCATCTGCCAATCCTTTATCTGTGGTAGCCTGTGGAAATTAGCTGGCACTGATTTGTGTTAGATTGACACCTTGCTTTGTGTACCATTTCAATGGAAGAGAATGGAGAGTCTGTGTGTCTGTGTAGGAGTGTGTGTGTGTGTGTGTCTGTGTGTGTGAGTGCGTGTGTCTGTGTGTGAGTGCGTGCGACTGTGTGTGTAGGAGTGTGTAGGGGTGTGTTTGTGTGTGTCTGTGTGTGTAGGAGTGTGTGTGTGTGTAGGAGTGTGCTGGAGTGTGTGTGTGTGTGTGTGTGTGTCTGTGTGTGTAGGAGTGTCTGTGTGTGTAGGAGTGTGTGTGTGTGTGTCTGCGTGTGTAGGAGTGTGTGTGTGTGTGCCTGTGTGTGGGAGTGTGTGTATCTCAATGTGACTATGCGTATGTGTGTGTGCAGGAGTGTGTGTATGCCTGTGTGTGTGTAGGAGAGTGTGTGTGTGTAGGAGTGTGTGTAGGAGCATGTGTGTAGGAGTGTGTATGTAGGTGTGTCTGTGTATCTGTCTGTGTGTGTGTATGTATGTCTGTGTGTGTGTGTGTCCATGTGTATGTGTCTGTGTGTGTGTAGGAGTGTTTGTATGTCTGTGTGTGTGTGTGTATGTGTGTGTTTTTGTGTATGTGTCTGTGTGTATGTGTGTGTGTCTTTGTGTATGTGTGTGTGTGTGTCTGAGTGTGTCTATGTATGTGTCTATGTGTATGTGCCTGAGTGTGTCTATGTGTATGTGTCTGAGTGTGTGTGTGTGTCAATGTGTGTGTATGTCTGAAGAAACGTCCCTACATGAGAAGTTCCCTATCCGTGGCCTCCAGAGATGCTATCTGATGCGCTGTTACTTCAGCGCTCAATGCCACTTTTTGTAAACCAGCATCTGGAATTCCTTGTGTCTACTTTTTACAGTGTGTATTTGTGTGTAATCATCGTCATAGATTCATACAGCGCGGAAACAGACCCTTCAGCCCAACTTGCGACACCGACCAACATGTCCCATCTACACTAGTCCCACCAGCCTGCCTGCGTTTGGCCCACCTACCCGATCTATTCCTCTCATGATCTAATCCACCTCTACCTCCTCCGGCAGCTCGTTCCACCACCCTTTTGTGTAAAAACGTTACCTCTCGGGTTCCTATTAGGACGGAGTTTGTGCGTTCTCCCTGTGACCGCGTTGGGTTTTCTCCGGGTGCTCCGGTTTACTCCCACACTCCAGGAACGTCCGGGTTTGTAGGTTAATTGGTTTCTGAAAGATTGTTAATTGTCCCTGGTGTGTAGGATAGTGTCAGGGGTGATCGTTGCTCGGCGCGGTCTTGATGGGCTGAAGGGCCTGTTTCCGCACTGTATCTCTAAAGTCTGAAGCCTAAAGTCTTAGGACTTCAGCCTGAAAACTTGTTAGATAACAGAGGGGGGGAGGTGCTGAAATTACAAAATTCTTAAAGGGTTGGACAGGCTAGATGCAGGAAGATTGTTCCCGATGTTGGGGAAGTCCAGAACAAGGGATCACAGTTTAAGGATAAGAGGGAAATCTTTTAGGTCCGAGATGAGGAAAACATTTTTCACACAGAGAGTGGTGTATCTCTGGAATTCTCTGCCACAGAAGGTAGTTGAGGCCAGTTCATTGGCTATACTTAAGAGGGAGTTAGATTTGGCCCTTGTGGCTAAAGGGATCAGGGGGTATGGAGAGAAGGCAGGTACAGGATACTGAGTTGGATGATCAGCCATGATCATATTGAATGGCGGTGCAGGCTCGAAGGGCCGAATGGCCTACTCCTGCACCTATTTTCTATGTTTCTATGAATGTTTCTCCTGCGTCGTGTAGCGCCGATGATAGTGACGATGTCCCTTTTTCCACCCACAGTGGGAAGAGTTTGTGCTCTTTGCCTGCCTGCTGCTTGCGGTCTGCATCATATTCTCCATCATGGCTTACCACTACACCTATGTGGACTCCGGAGAGTTGGCCAAGCCGGCCAAGGATGCAGAAGAGGAGATCGCTCTGTCACCACCGTACCCAGACGAATCCCTCAAGTCAAGTCAAGTCAAGAGAGTTTATTATCATGTGTCCCAGATAGGACAATGAAATTCTTGCATTGCTGCAGCACAACAGAATATTTTAGACATAAATACAGATCAGATCAGATCAGCGTGTCCATATACCAAAGAATATATATATACACACATAAATAAACAGATAAAGTGCAATAGGCTGACATAGTTCATAGTTTGTTTGAAGTTGTGTTTAATAGTCTGATGGCTGTGGGGAAGTAGCTATTACTGAACCTGGATGTTGCAGATTTCAGGCTCCTGTACCTTCTACCTGAAGGCAGCAGAGGGATGAGTGTGTGGCCAGGATGGTGTGATGCCTTGATGATGTTGGCAGCCTTTTTGAGGCAGCGACTGCGATAGATCCCCTCGATGGTAGGGAGGTCAGAGCCGATGATGGACTGGGCAGTTTTTACAATTTTTTGCAGCCTTTTCTGCTCCTGAACGCTCAGGTTGCCGAACCAAGCCACGATGCAAGTCAGCATGCTCTCTACTGTGCACCTGTAGAGGTTCGAGAGAGTCCTCCTTGACAAACCAACTCTCCGTAAACTTCTCAGGAAGTAGAGGCGCTGATGTGCCTTCTTTATAATTGCATTAGTGTTCTGGGACCAGGAGAGATCTTCAGAGATGTGCACGCCCAGGAATTTGAAGCTTTTGTCTCTTTCCACCATCGACCCGTTGATATAAACAGGACTGTGGGTCCCCATCCTACCCCTTCCAAAGTCCACCATTTGGTCAATCGATCGATCTCACTTCTATACTCTGACTCATCACCATCAGTGATTCGTCCCACAACCCTGGTGTCTTCGGCGAACTTGATGATGGAGTTCGCACTATGTCCGGCTACGCAGCCATGAGTATAGAGTGGGTACAGCAGGGGGCTGAGCACGCAGCTTTGAGGTGCTCCCGTGCTGATTGTTATCGAGGATGACACATTTCCACCAATACGGACAGACTGTGGTCTATGAATGAGGAAGTCGAGGATCCAATTGCAGAGGGATGCGCAGAGACCCAGATATGAGAGCTTGGTAACCAGCTTTTTTTTTTTTTTTAATTTAAATCAAAAATATTTATTCAAATATTAAAATAGTATTGACACTACAATAAAACAAAACACCACCATAATACAAGATGAAAAAATATGCTCAGCAACTGCTAAACAATTATATTGCAATCCTTGTCAAGAATACATTCAACCCCCCTCGGTGCCCAGCGGTCCCAGAACTCCCTCAGGGTGCCCGTAGACAGGGCGTATTCCCTTTCCATCCGCACCCGGGCACGGACGTATCCCCGGAAAAGGGGCAGGCAGCTGGCTCGGGTAGAGCCCTCCACCTGGTAACCAGCTTTTTTTTTTTTTTTTAATTTTTTTTTTATAAATCAAAAATATTTATTCAAATATTAAAATAGTATTGACACTACAATAAAACAAAACACCACCATAATACAAGACGAACAAATATGCTCAGCAACTGCTAAACAATTATATTGCAATCCTTGTCAAGGATACATTCAACCCCCCTCGGTGCCCAGCGGTCCCGGAACTCCCTCAGGGTGCCCGTAGACAGGGCGTATTCCCTTTCCATCCGCACCCGGGCACGGACGTATCCCCGGAAAAGGGGCAGGCAGCTGGCTCGGGTAGAGCCCTCCACCTGGTAACCAGCTTGGAGGGGATGATGGTATTAAACGCCGAACTGTAGTCAATGAATAACAGCCTGACATATGAATTTTTGTTGAAAAGTGGTCCAGAGCAGAGTGGAGAGCCAGTGAGATCGCGTCCACCGTTGATCTGTTGTGGCGGTAAGCGAACTGCAGTGGGCCCAGGTTTTTGTCGAGGTAGGAGTTGATTTGCGCCATGATCATCCTCTCAAAGCACTTCATCACCACAGACGTTAGTGCCACTGGTCGATAGTCATTGAGGCACGTCACCTTGCTCTACTTGGGCACCGGTATTATTAGTGCCCTTTTAAAGCAGGTGGGAACCTCAGACCTCAGAAGTGAGAGGTTGAAAATGTCCGTAAAAACTCCAGCCAGTTGGTCCACACAGGTTGTCAACGCAGTTTACAAGCAGACCAGCATGTGTACCAGGGAGTTGTGTGTCTATGTGTACCTGTCTGTGTGTGTGTGTAGGAGTGTGTGTATGTGTGTGCGTGTGTACATGTGTATGTGTCTGCGTGTGTGTACATGTGTATGTGTGTGTGTGTAGGAGTGTTTGTATGTCTCTGTGTATGTCTATGTGTGTGTGTGTGTGTGTCTATGTGTATGTGTGTGTGTGTGTGTGTGTACATGTGTATGTGTCTGTGTGTGTAGGAGTGTGTGTGTGTCTGTGTGCCTATGTGTGTGTATGTCCCTACATGAGATGTTACCCATCCGTGGCCTCCAGAAATGCTATCTGATGCGCGGTTACTTCAGCGCTCTATGCCATTTTTTTGTAAACCAGCATCTGGAATTCCTTGTGTCTATTTTCTACAGTGTGTATTTGTGTGTGTAAGCTTGTGGAATCATCATCATAGATTCATTCAGCGTGGAAACAGACCCTTCGGCCCAACTTGCCCACACCGACCAACATGCCCCATTTACACTAGTCCCACCAGCCTGCCTGCGTTTGGCCCACCTACCCGATCTATTCCTCTCATGATCTTATACACCGCTACCTCCTCCGGCAGCTCGTTCCACCACCCCTTTGTGTAAAAACGTTACCCCTTGGGTTCCTATTAGGACGAAGTTTGTGCGTTCTCCCTGTGACCGCGTGGGGTTTTCTCCGGGTGCTCCGGATTACTCCCACTCTCCAAGAACGTGCGGGTTTGTAGGTTAATTGGTTTTTGAAAGATTGTTAATTGTCCCTGGTGTGTAGGATAGTGTCAGGGTGATCGTTGCTCGGCACGGACTTGATGGGCCGAAGGGCCTGTTTCCGCACTTTATCTCTGAAGTCTTAAACCCCTGTCCCACGGTACGAGTTCATTCCAAGAGCTCTCCTGAGTTTGCCCTGACTCGAACTCGGAGATTTATGGTAATGGGCACCCATCGGTACTCGGGGCTCTTCACGTTGAAAAATCTTCACGAGTCATCCCGTGTTTACCTTCCGTTAGCGAGTCTTCCCGGGTACCTGCCGTTAGCGCTAAGAGACGTCCCCGAGCTCCGACGTACCCGCTACGTTCATTCTCCGTGCTTGCCACGAGTTTGATTTATTTAAAACCAGGAGAGCTCTTGGAATGAACTCGTACTTCAGCCTGAAAACCTGTTGGATAACAGAGTGGGGAGGTGCTGAATGTTTCTCCTGCGTCGTGTACAATTCCATCAGCTCCGATGATAGTGACGATGTCCCTTTTCCCACCCACAGTGGGAAGAGTTTGTACTCTTTGCCAGCCTCCTGGATGATGCCAAGACGATTCTTATATTAAAATGAAGTGGCTGAGGTTATGGTTGGTGGGACGGTGGGGGTGGGGGGGGGGGGGGGGTTTGGGTGGGAGAAAGCACTCAGAGCTTAGTCATCACAGGACAGGAAGCACGTGATTCCACAGGAAGGGAGTTCGTTGCCAGGACAACAGATTTTCGCCATGGATTTTATTGGAGCCAAGGAGGATGAGGGGACGTGTAATGGTGGCACACATGATAGAGACTTGCTTGGATGGATTACTGATTGTGGATGATCAACCATGATCACATTGAATGGCGGTGCTAGCTCGAAGGGCCGAATGGCGTATTCCTGCACCTATTGCCTATAAGTCAAGTCATAGAGTCATACAGCGTGGAAACAGGCCCTTCGGTACAAGTTGCCCACACCGGCCAACATGTCCCAGCAACACTAGTCCCACCTGCCTGCATTTGGCCCATCTATCATCATATCATATCATATCTATTATATCTATCTATTATATCTATCTATCTATCTATCTATCTATCTATCTATCTATCTATCTATCTATCTATCTATCTATCTATCTATCTATCTATCTATCTATCTATCTATCAATCATATAAACTCTCGCCCCATCCGTCCAGCTGGCGTCCGGTTCCCTTCGTGTGTGTGTGTGTGTGTGTGTGTGTGTGTGTGTGTGTGTGTGTGTGTGTGTGTGTGTGTGTGTGTGTGTGTGTGTGTGTGTGTGTGCGCGCGCGCGCGCGTGTGCGTGTCATTTTGCCTTTGAAATGCATCTCCTCAAAAACCAGATGCCGAAACGGGGATATGATTTTCCTTGTGATTTTAGAAATCCACTCCTCAGTAAATTTGGTCAATTATTTCCCCAACTTTTTTATTAAAGTTGTTGACCTTTTTTTTAAAAATCTGACCAGCTGCTGATGTTACAATAACGGTGACATTTTTACATATTCTGTTAGAAATTTACCTTATGATTTCAAAAATCCACTCTTCTGTAAATTTGTTTAATTATTTCACGAGTTATTTACTAAAATCTATCACCAAACTGACAAAAAATATAACGGATGCCCAGCTGCTGACCTCACAATGCCTTTGCTCACCTCGCTCGTGGCCCCGCCTCCCCCCGGCGCTCTGGATTAATGCAGCTGCTGTCAACGTGCTTGCGCAGTTTTCCACGAGTTACGTTACCCCTCCACCCCCCGTTCTTCAAAAGACGCAGAAAGAACGAGAAAGATCCCGAGGTCACCGGCGCTCACGCGCTGAAGAAGTTTCTCCTTGTGGCCAGCAGAGCTGGTGAAGCCATGCCCCTCCCCGCCCTCTCCAGCTGCGGGTTTCCAGAGAGTCAGGCCACTTTTCTCTCTCTCCGCTTTTCGCAGCCCACTCACTCGGCCGCCTCCCCTCCGGCTCCCCCCCCCCCTCCTCGTCTCATCTCCTCCCCATCGCCTACCTCTCTCTCCCCCCTCTCCTCTCCACCCATCACAGGGGATGACCTCCTCTCCGTCTCCCCGGCCCGATCGTCTGTAACGCTGGTGGATGAGCTTCCCCTCGCAGAAGCCACGATCGGCCGGTCTTCCGCTGCTTCTGGCAGTCCTCAGCAAAGAGCCGATAGCTCGCAATAGGATCTTTGGTCCTCAGATCGCTCTGGGCCTCACTCGGGCCCCACTCCTCTCTCTCTCTTCCCCTCCTCTCTCTCCCCCCCTCTCTCTCTCCCCCGCTCTCTCTCTCTCCCCGCTCATCTCTCTCCCCCCTCATCTCTCTCCCTCCCTCCCCTCCACCCCGTCCACCACCCTCCCTCCTCTAAACCCCCTTCTCCCTCCCCTCCACCCCCTCACCGCTTTGTCCTCCCCTCCCCTACCCCCTTCCCCTCCACTCCCCACTCTCCCCCTCCCTTCCCCCACCACTCCCCCTCACTTCCACTCCTCCCCTTCCCCTCCTTCCCCTCCCTCAGCCCCCCTCTCTCCCCCCCTCTCGCTAGGGGGCGCGGAAGGCCAACACTGCGCATGCTCCTCGCCAGAGGATGGAGGGGAGGGGGTAAGGGTAAGGAGCTCATCACGCATGCGCCGCTACCAAGAAAGGGGGAGGAGCATGTTGAGGGAGGTGCCCCATTCCCGCGCATGCGCATTCCACGCCCCCCATCCCGCCTTTCTCGGGAACCCGCAACAGGCGATGACGTCATACAGAGTGACATCATTGCCGCATGACGTCATAGGAATCCCAGACCCTGGAAAACCATAGAATGGTTTTTCGAACCAAGAGTCAAGAGTGCTTTATTGTCATATGTCCCAGATAGGACAATGAAATTCTTACTTGCTGCAGCTCAACAGAATATGTAAACATAATAGGGAGGTTTCACGGCAGTCGGGTCACGACCCATGACCTGTACTGTTGCTACACTACTCCAAATGGAGTACACGCGATGAACTGCAGGTAGGCACTTACCATTGTTTCCAGCGTAGCGGGCCCGTTAAAACCCGCTGAAATTGTCAATTTTTGCGCTGTAAATAATTATGGAAATCAGGATAAGCGTGTGAGACATTTAGCCTACTTCAGAATTCCAAAAGTGAGGAGAAATTACGGTAGATAGAAGCGAGAGCTGAAGGGACAACAACAGCCAGAGTTGGCGAACATTGGCCGTTTGCTCACTGCATTTCATCAACTAAGGCATTATTTGTGTTTTTTCTTGATTCCTTTGGCATCTAAAAAGTTTCAGAAGTGATAAATCTGTCTGTAAATTTTTTAAATCGCCCATGGTTCTCAAGTGGAGAAAAATAGTAAGATTAAACGAGAACTTACCAGTTTGAAGTTTGATCTGTATTTTATGAGGAGTTACGATGAGGGATTACGTGAAGAACCCGCTCAGTGCGCAGGCGCGGCATACTTCCAAGCAGCGGTGTGGAATCACAGATAGACACAGTTATTTGAAGTAAAGATAGTAAAGATAAGGAGACATCAATTTATTAGTTTGATCCATATAATGAGGGTGGGAGCGGAGGGCACGTAATCCCTCATCGTAACTCCTCATAAAATACAGATCAAACTTCAAACTGGTAAGTTCTCGTTTAATCTTACTATTTTACTTCGGAGTCACGTGAGTGACTACGTGAAGATTTCAAAGCTCTGTGATTTCAAACCGTGTAACAGTTTCATTTCACTCACTGCCGAAGTTCTTGAGGGAGGAAGTGTTATCGTAATCAACCAATGAGTCTATTTGTAGAAAAACACAATGGTATTTTTTAAACAAGAACAACAAAGAATTAAGTTGCTCCCCTGGGCTTAAATTAAATATTTGCAGTTCGTAAATCTTTACTGCAAATAAACCAGGTTTTGCCAACGGCTTATTATAAAATTTCTGAACGGTCTTTTCCCCCCCACCATCCTGCTGTAGCCAGGATGTGGTCTATAGGCATGTCCATTCTTTAGCCGTCGACGTGGATGCTGTCCTGGTGGAATAAAATTTGTACATGTTAGTGTTTATCCCAGCAGTTTCTAGCACCTGCTTGAGCCATCTTGCAATGGTTTGGCTCGTCACCCGACCATAAGGTTTTTGTGACTGACCCACAAGGCTTTTCATCTCCCTCGTATATTTTGGTTGTGTCTATGTAGGATAGTAGGTGAGTCATGGCACATAACCGTGGTTCTGGTGGGTAAGCTACGACTGGATTAGGTGTTCCTGGTCTGCTCTGTTTGATCAGTCGCTGAATAACGACAGATCTGGTCTGGAGCTGTGATCATGTTGTCCAGTCGCAATAGGTGTAGTGACTGGACCCTCTGAGCGGATACAAGTGCCATCAACATGAGCGTCTTTAGTGTAGCTTGCTCGAGGCCGGGGGATCTGGCTGGTGGCCATTCCCTGAGATATGTCAGGACCACACTGATATCCCAAATATGGGTATACCTGGGCTTAGGGCTTGATATTGTAAATGCCCTTCATCAGTTTTACCACCAGTGGATGGGATCCCATCGCCTGTTGTCCTGGCGCTGGTTGTTGATGGCACTGTAGCTGATCCCTACATCGTGGTATAGATAGGCCAGGAACTCCAGTATGTTGGTGGCTGTAGCTGTTGCGTATGTCGTCCCTGTTTCCTGGCAGTACTTCTCCCTTTTTTGATGCTGGTTAAGTACTGCCTCTGGTGGATGTTCGAAGGGATGCCGACATGGTGATGGTTTGTTTGGACAATCCCAGTTCCAGGTAAGGTCTGTTCAAACTTGCAACCCAGGCGTTTAATTTTCTCATGGCATGGGTGTTTAGCTTACCTGGTAGGTAAGTAGCTGATAGCCAAATATGTCTTTCGACACACCATTGCCAAATCATGTTGACCAATTTGTCGCATGACAATGATTTTATGCCACCCATATGGTTAATATAAGCCATCACCGTAGTATTTATCAATTTGTAACCGAACATGCAAGTGCTGCATATTAGATACATATGCTTTTAAACCATAAAAGGCGCCCAACATCTCTAGATAGTTAATGCCTAGTGTAAGTAGTAATGATGACTCTCGGTTAGTCCATCTACCACCTGTGCTGGATATGGAGTTAGTCGCTCCCCAGCCTTGAGCACTGGCATCTGTTTTAGTAACTAAAGTAGGGTTAGTGATAAAGATAGGGCTGAAACTATGCCAAACGTTTTCTGCCCACCACTGTA
Organism: Amblyraja radiata; assembly: GCF_010909765.2. NCBI lineage: Eukaryota > Metazoa > Chordata > Chondrichthyes > Rajiformes > Rajidae > Amblyraja > Amblyraja radiata. Next base: position 82,194,544 of record NC_045962.1, on the reverse strand, counting down.
GCTCTGATATTGCTTCAGTGGGTAAGTTCATGACACGATTATAGTGACCTGTATGTCGTTTTATTGCCTGTACCTTTGCTCTCTGTAAATTTTTTGATAGTGCAAAGGTCCGAATTGAGTAGCCGGAAATGCTGCTACCATTTTCCCAATTACTCTTGCTACTTGTCGAATATCCTTTGGAATTCAGTTGTTTGGCAGTAACATATGTCTCCATTTTGAAATGTATATACTTAACAAATTTGTTTAGTTATGTTAAGTCAATGATGATGCGATAGCCACCATTTTTTTTTTTTTTTTTTTTTTTTTTTTTTTGTTTTTTTTTTTTGTTTTTGTTTTAGTGAATATATTCGATACAAATTCCAAAGGTTCATGTTTGGTCTTTTCGATGACCCCCTTTGTGATAAGTCTCACCAGTTCAGCTTGTCCCTCACGTTTCTCTTTGACGGAGGGAGAAAATACCCTTTGGGGCCATTGTTGAACTGGCGGCGTTTTTTCTGACATTAATTGTATTTTATATCCACTATGCTTCAAACCGGTGCAATCTACCTCCTGTTAGTATTAAGCCTTCACCTCCCAAAAGGTGATAGGAACCAGACCCACCTACCTCCATGGTTACGGGTATTTCTCTGATTCCCTTTGGTCGGCTTGCGAGATGTCTGATGTGGAGTGTTTGTTGGGGGTTGGCGCATTTTCCATGGGGTCCGCTCTGGGCCCTGGTCTAAAAAGACTTACGGTGAAAGTAAGCGGACCCCGAGCTTTCACCAGTGTTGAATGGTGGATGTTTACTGGTGGATGCGGCGGGGTGCTGCCACTTGGTGGTGTATGTTTTCAGTTTGCTCGTTTTATACCCTGCCTTCCCGAAGAGCAGCCTGTCTGGCTTATCGGCTGGTGTTTTACACAGCCCGGCAAATCGAGGACTGATGGCAGGTTTGATGATTTATTTCCGCAGATTATTAATTTCAAACTGCGTGTTACACAACAACGCGAGTGTATCCTGTTGATTGGTGGTCATCTCGGTGTTGTTTATAGAACGAGCAAACGAAGTGATGCCTGCTGTCAATAGTCGGAGTATCCGCTGCAGCTTTAGCTCGTGGTGCCGGATGGTTGCCCCAATGTGTCCCCAGATTTGGCTGTTCACCGCTGGTACTTTTTAGAGGTTCACAGTTCTCCGGCGCCGTATAGTATCTAAAGCTTCATTAATCACCTGCCCCTGCAGAGCTCTGTTGGAAAGGTGATTGATACTTGCCGCTAGTTTGGCCTCTAGCGGTTCCCCTGCACGGGGTTTTGACACGTAGTGGCCCACTGCACCAAGCAGCTGTTCCTGCTCCTGCACCCCCTGCATACTCCCGAAATCTTCAGCCATAACCCCTTGTTCTGGACCAGCCCAGTCCTGGTCCCCAAAGCTATCCTCTGGAAAGGAGGATGCAATGGACAGTGCAGGAGGCACTGTAGAGGGAGTGCCTGACCTCCCTCTGCAAGAGCTCCCCTCCCGGGGTGCACCTTGCTGGAGCACCTGCTCCAAGAGCCGCTCCATGCGGCTCAGGCGGCTGTCCCTCCCCCTCCTGGGTGGAGAGACGTCCCCGTCCGACTAGTCGGATGCCACCGGCCGGTTGCTCTTCCGTTTGGCTTTGCCTCCAGCCCGCTGTTCAGACATTAGCGGAGCTGGACTCGGCTCGGTGTCGGGGATAGCGGAACGCCTGGATAGCGCTCCTACCACCTGTTGCTGCCCCCCCTTCTCCTCTTGCGGAGTTGGACGGGGGCAGATTTCGAAAATCTTGTTTTTTCTTTTCGCGGAGCGCTCTTTCTGCGCATCTCGCTGGAGCTGCTCCAATAGCTGTTGGATGCAGCTCAGGCGGCTGTCTCTCCTCCATTTAGGTGGAGACATGTCCCCGTCCGACGAATCGGACGCCACCGGCCGGATGCCTGTTCGGATGGCTAGACATCCAGCCCGCAGTTCAGGCACTAGCGGGACTGGGCTCGGCGCGGTGATGGGAATAGCGGAGCGCCCGGTTCCTACCGCCTTCTTCTGGAGCTTTTGCTTGTAGATGCGAGAGCGCCCCTCAAGCAGCGCGTCTCGCAGGCACTTGCTCCGTGTGCCGCTCCAGCGGCTCAGGCGGCTCTCTCTCCCCCCGTGCGGGTGGAGAGACGTCCCGTCCCAATCGGGAACACCTGCCGGATGCCTCTTGAGTGGCTATGCATCCAGCCCGCTGCTCAGGTACTAGCGGGCTGGCCTCGACACGGTGTCGGGGAATTACGGGACACCGGGTCGCTCCTACCGCCTGTTGCTGCCCCCCTTCCCCCCGACGGGAAACCGTTCCTCCTTGAACGGGGGACAGTTTTGTTCCAGAGCCTTTTTCTCTGCCTGTAAAAAACACAAGCAGAAAAAAGGCTCACCTGTAAAAGAAAACCCGACCTCAGGATACTCACCTGACGGTCCATTTCATCCTGTAACGGGACAGCCTAGCTCCCGTTGCGGCAGCTGTTGCACTGCTGGCATAATGCCGCGCCTGCGCACTGAGCGGGTTCTTCACGTAGTCACTCACGTGACTCCGAAGTAAAATTTACAGCCAGATTTATCACTTCTGAGACTTTTTAGATACCAAAAGAATCAGGAAAAACCACAAATAATTCCCAATATTTTCAATTCCGATATCTGCACAGCCATTGTTCGTCAAGCACTTTAGCTGCTGTAGACGCTTCAGCTCTCGCTTCTCTTTACCTTCATTTCACTTCATTTTTGGAATTCTCAAGTTGGGTACATGTCTCTCACACTTACCCCGACTTCCACCATTTTTTTCAGCGCAAAATTTCAAAATTTTGGCGGTTTTTAACAGGTAGGAAAGTACGCGTTTCTAGTATTAATAACATATACCGGAAGTTACGTATGTCCTCCAGATGGACTGAACGGCTCCGTGCGTCAAGCCCTATGACCCAGTGACCTTACGTGCAACCCCCCTATAGTCTTTCCACTGACTGGTCAGCACGCAATAAAAGCTTTTCACTGTACCTCGGTACACGTGACAATAAACTAAACTCAAACAACAGAATATGTAACCTTAGTATAGCAATGTTACAACATTTTGAGATTTAAAAAATCAAGTCTGCAATTTATCCCATCAGATAAAGCATAAAAAGAAGTTTAATTTGACACCTAATTCACTTTCATATCTTTAGTATTAAAATAGTTATGGCCATTTTCATACTCGGAAATTAGCATCTTGTTCCCTATTGTTTTTCCATTGACTTAACACAAAAGGTGTGATCAAGGACAGTCAAATGGCCATAACTTTATTAAAAATTAAGAGAACTGAAAATGTGTTTCAGTTATTTCGGACTTCCGGTTGGCGCCACGATGTGAGTGGAATCGCGCCATTACAGCTCCGAAAAAAACTGGATTTAAAACGGGGGTAAAAGGGTCAAACAAACGCACTTACCACAGGAGATCGATTGTGAACGGCTCCGGCAGCGTTTAAAAGGTGCGTGACGTCATCAGGCGCGCGATTTAAGAAGAAATTATGACCCAGCGCTCCCCCACCCCCACCGCTGGAAAAAAAGCTACGAGAAAAGAAACTGGCCTCAGCTCGGGTGCAACTGCTGCTTCTCAAGAAGATATCTCACAGAGGAAAGCTGAAATGGAGGAACTTAAGACTACCATTCTAGGTGAGATAAAGAAGCAGAGGAAGGAGTATATGGAGGAGATAAAGAAGCAGAGGAAGGAGTATATGGAGGAGATAAAAAGTTTAAAAGCGGATATGCTGGTGTCTCACGAGAAAAATAAAGAAGATAAAGAAGACTTAATAAAACAAGTTATAACGACGGTAAAAAGTATGATGGATGAGTGGAAGGAAAAGGCTAATGCCGAGTTACAAACTCAAATTGAGGATGTAAAGGAAATAGCTGCTGGGATGGAAAGAAAGCTGGATGACAAGATAGATCCTACTATAATTTCGCTAGACCAACAAGGCGAAGCAATTAAAGAGCTAACTAAAATTGCTGAAGTGAATACTAAGGAGACCGAAAAACTCCGTGCCGAGAACAAACGCCTCTTAGAATTATTACATAAAACAAACGAGAAATGTATTGATCTGGAGGGACGCCAACGCCGTAAAAATTTGCGTATAGTTGGTCTGAGCGAAGGTCGTGAGGGGAGTCAAGATCCTCGAAAATTTGTTGCTAAACTTTTAATGGATATTTTGAATTTGGATCATGAACCCCTGTTGAGCCGTGCACATAGGGCTCTAAGACGGGCCCCTGGGATAGGTTCATCGCCCAGACAAATGATTGTAAAAGTGGCCTTTGACCATGTCTTCGAAGACATGATGAAGATTATAATAAAAAAGAGAAACCTGAAATACGAGGGAGACAACATCAGTATTTTTAGAGACTTCCCAGCAGAAGTGGCCAAGAAAAGAGCACTATTTAAAGAAACAAAAGGTATCCTGAGGAATGTACAGAATACTAAGAATCTGAGATATGGCTTGATGTACCCAGCAATACTGAGAGTAACTTATGATGACAAGGAATATCGTTTCGTTAAGCATACTGAAGCATTGAAATTCGCCCGAGGCATACAGCAGAAGCCAGAAGATGAAGAGAGAGAAGATGCGGAGGAAGAACCTGAGGGAGAAGGAGATGACTGAACTTTTATCATCGACCTGTGGTTATGAAATACTCACTTAGAAGGAAGTGGAATAATGGGCATTTAGTAGTAGTTCTGTATTAATTATTAGAAAATATTTAATTATTCCATGATAATAGTATTACATATTATAGTATTAAATACAATTGATATTAGTAATTAGCAAATAGTAATATGAATAATAGAAATAATTACTAAGTACTAAGTATATAAAGTTAGTACCCCACCCCAATATATATAGCATTTGAGATAGGAGCTGGTATAATCAACATCTTTTTTTTATTAAAAAAACGGAAGTCTTTAGATTAATGGCCACGTTAGTGTGGCTTTCACTTTCACATACTACACACTATACAAGTGTAGTTTCTTTTTTTTCTGAGCACCCTATTAACTCCCTTTACTTTTTTTTATTATTGATATTTCTTATTGTTTTTGTTTTTTATTGATATTATATTATATATTATTTGAATGTAGATGTGAAGGATATTGTGTATTTAGTTTAAGAAGACATAGATGTGGATTAAGGTGGAAAGAAATTCTCATTGGATTGATGTCCGGGTGCAACGGGGAGCTGGGTGAGTCAAGAAGGCTACTCCAAAATAAGCCGCCCTAATAGTAAAATGCATGATATAAAGGTGAAGACTGGGGGTGATGGAGTAACCTTCTGCAGTTGGAATGTAAAAGGAATTAATGAACCAATTAAAAGGGGAAAGGTGTTAGCTCAGTTGAACAGATTGAAGACAGATGTCATTTTCCTTCAAGAGACTCATCTTAAAAAAGATGCTCAACATAGATTAACAGCTAAATGGATTTCTAAGGTGTATCATTCTACATTTATTCATAAATCTAGAGGAGTTGCAATAATTATTCGCAAAGGTATACCTTTCATACAAAGTTCTATTATAGAGGATAAAGAAGGCAGATATGTAATAATTACAGGGGAATTATATTCAAAAAAGGTAATTTTAATGAATATATATGCCCCTAATTTTGATAATCCATTATTTTTTAAGAAAATATTTAATAATATTCCTATATCCACTCAACACAATTTAATAATTGGAGGTGATTTAAATTGTACTTTAGATAATTATCTAGATAGATCATCCGCAAAAAGGAAAGCTGCCTCGAAATCAAGTAAATTCATAAATGCTTTTATCAATACATCTAATATTAAAGACATCTGGAGGTTAGATAATCCATCCGGACGAGAATATTCTTTTTTCTCGCCCGTACATGGAACCTATTCGAGGATAGATTATTTTTTAATAGATTCTAAATTACTTCCTTTTACGTATGATGCAAAATATCATAATATTATCATCTCGGATCATGCGCCATTAACATTTAAGATAAAATTAAAAGATATATCTAATAAAACTACTACCTGGAGATTTAACCCTCAGATATTAAAGGACAATGACTGTTGTAAATATGTGATGGATCAGATTAAATTATTTTTTGAAACTAATGATAATCCTGAAACTTCTCCATCACTATTTTGGGACACATTTAAGGCATTCATGCGTGGCGCAATAATATCCGCACAAGCACATCTCAATAAAGAAAATCGAAAAATAGAACAAAATTTAGAAAATGAGATAAAACGTCTAGATAATGAAAATATAAAACAGCCTTCCAAAGAGTTAAGTAATAAAATTGCATCAGTAAAATATAGATTAAATAAAATATATTCTAATCAAGTGATTAAACTTTTTCAACAAACTAAGCAAGTGTATTTTGAATTTGGAGATAAGCCACAAAAATTACTAGCACGACAGCTTAGAAAATTAGAAGATGAGAAGATGATACACGGAATTAGATCTGAGTATGGAAATATATTAATTACTCCAAAAGATATTAATGATAGATTTTTACAATATTATAAAAATCTTTATTCGTCAAAACTAACAGGACAAACAGATAGTATGGAAATATTTTACAAGAATGTCAAATCAATAGCTTAGATCAGGAAGGTAGAGAATTGTTAAATGCTGAAATAACAGTAAAAGATATTATAGAATCAATTAGTTCGCTAAAGAACGGAAAAGCAGCGGGCCCAGATGGCCTGAGTGCAGAATTTTATAAAAAATTTCAAGATCTGATTTCCCCAAGATTACAAATAATGTATAGATATGCATATGACCAAGGAAAATTACCAGAATCTTTAAATGAATCCACAATTACACTCATCCCTAAAGTAGATAAGGATTGGAAGATCCTGGATCATATAGAGCGATTGCCCTTTTAAATACAGACCAAAAAATATTAACTAAGGTCTTATCTAGGAGATTAAGTTTAGTGATCTCTAAATTAATACATTATGATCAAACAGGTTTTATCCCAAAACGTTACTCATCCCATAATCTCAGACGTTTGTTTAATATTATATATTCAAAAAGAATACGAGATACGGAACTAGCGGTTATATCACTAGATGCAGAAAAAGCGTTTGATCAGGTGGAATGGATGTATTTATTTAATATAATGGAAAAGTTTCAATTGGGGGATAGATTTTGTAAATGGGTAAGAATTTTATACTCGAATCCTATGGCAAGAATTTTGACTAACCAAATTTTATCAGCCAAATTCAAACTCTCTAGGGGATGCAGACAGGGATGTCCGTTATCACCCTTATTGTTCGCATTGGTGATAGAACCATTGGCGGAAAAAATTAGATCTGAACCTGAAATATATGGCTATAATACTGATACAACAATTAATAAAATTTCTTTATATGCAGATGATGTTTTGATTTATATTACAAAACCGGAAATTAGTATTCCCAACCTGCTAAACATTTATA